>NW_010172299.1:0-25911 GCF_000695765.1 Mesitornis unicolor | reverse complement strand
GGCAGGAGAATGCCTGAGTGGATTAGACCACTCTGGGTGTTTGTCTTTAGGAGTGTTTCCCCTTATCTTTAGTTATTACTCAAATTTCTGCATTACATCACCAGGGCATACATGCGAGTGGGGATGACTATAGACAATCTTATCGTTTATATTAATGTCACAAAGTCCGTTAATTCACACCTGCATGGGTAGAGGTAATGGCTCCTTTGTTTGGAGCGGAAAGAAATGGGGGACTGGGACCATGAGGGCTCCGCCTTATTTCACACTCCTCCAGGCATCCGAATAACACCAGATATGGATCTAGTTATGGTTGCCACCTCGCCCTGTGCTTGCCACCTCCCCAGTGCTTGGTTTCATGCTTCCAGGCATGCAGCTACCTGGTGTACGTGCCTCGGACTTCGTGACTTTTTTCTCTCTCTCTACAGCACATAATGATTTGTGCAGATTTATGTCATCACACAGGAGATGTGTGATTTGATCTGATTTGATTCTGATCTCTCATTCTCTTACTAGAATCCATATGAACATGTTAGGTCTTAAACAACTGAAGTGTTTGGCTTAACTTCAAGCACATGCATAATTCCATTAAATCAAAAGGTTCATTTGCATGCCTGCTATTACAAATGTACTGTGGAATCATGACAGGCTGGTAAAGGTATCAGTAAGAAATGCATACACCCTAAGCCACTGTTTTATAGGGGCCTATGAGAGATTTAAGGAGACAACGCACAAAACTTTTACTTCCTGAAACTCCTTAAACCATAACAAAACTCCTCCCTCCCCTCCCCCAAAATTTCCCATCAAATACAGAACCAACATGATTAAGATTTTTATCCTTACTTTAAAGGACTGATTTGTTGCTGATTAAACAGATTTTCTGGTGCAATTACTAAAAGGAAGCAATTATATGATTATTATAATGGAAGTTGGAAAACCACAGCATCCTAGAATTCATCTGAATATTGTCTTCCAAGGACAGTAAGGACAGAGTGAATGCTCCCTATATGTAGCAGACTACTTCCTGTTTTCCAGAATTAATTCAGGGCAAAGATTCTTGAACAGTATTTTCACCCTCTGACTGTTTCCTTGAATAAGGTGTTAAGCCTCAATAGAGAAGATTTCTTTGATCACAAACTCCCAAAATGTATAAACTGTGCACAATCAGACTGAAAGAACACTTTGCAAAGAGCATATGGAAGATTTTGCCATAGGTTTATGTTTGTCCATGGAGCCAGTGTATTAATACTCTCTGATAACCACATGAAGTAGGACAGGCAATAAAATCAGTCACCATCTCTGGTTGGAATACAAAATGAGATTTTACTGTTAACAAGGAAGAGGTTCAAAAAGGAAGGTTTCAAAGGAAGGAAGGTTTCAAAATCCTCCATGCTTACTCAGAAACAAAATGGAAAACTTTATTTCAACATGTATTGGATATCCAACCTCATGAACTCTTCAAGATGAGATCTTTTAGTCTCAATGCTCCATAAATGAAGTCTAAAGAGGGACTAAAGAAGGTATTTTACATTGCATTGCAGCACAGTTTTTATCAATTTCTATTTATTGATCAAGCTGTGGGGTTTTTTCCCTTTAATCCTCATGACATCATCTGGTGCCAAAAGTTTCATATGCTTCACGAAATAATGGTTGATGACTGGAAGACAGCATGGTAACTGTAGAGTATGGAAACATAAAATCACATCTTATAAATGTGATTTAAGATATTCCCCCAGAAATCCAAGGAAAATCCTGTTCTATGGATAGAGGCCGCACAGTTAGATACAGAACACTGACTAGAACTTTGAGAGACAGAAAAGAATACTGTTTATGTTGAAGGATCAGGTAAAGGTTAAGTGATGTAAATGTTAGAGCTTGTGCTTGTGCTTGATAGCAAACAGCAGAGGTCCCTGGCATATTCACAAACTCTTCCAAGGCTTTTTAGAAACATTTGCTCTGCAGGTACATTTTTTACGGTCTTAACTGCTCAAATGCAGCCTCTTTTTCCTAGGGTATTTTAAAAATGTTGTAGTTGTTGACATTACTAAGTGAGGTGGAGAAGAAAATACAGGGACATAGGCGTTTAACAGTGATGAAAATTGTTATCTGCACCATGTGCATTTGGTGTCAGATCCACTTAGGATCATCCCATATTTTTGCCCAGTCTATGCACAGACGAGAATGTAAATGACTTTTTAGCAGGTACTTGTAAGTCCCATCACAACTACCCTATCACTTTGAACAGTGAGAAAAGAGCAAGGATTTTTTTTTTTTAATATAGATGTCAATGTACAATTACAAAAGAAAAGTAAAGGAATAAACCTAAGCAAGAGGTTTCAGTGAGCACATGAAAATATAGATGCTTATCTGACCTTTATCCAAATCTACAAAAATGTCCTGAACCTGATGGACATCAGGCAAAGACAGACACTTCAGAAGATTCTAGAACTAGATCTATCTGCTGCCTAATAAAAGTGAGAACAGGTCATACCAGCTTGGGGATTCTAGGAGGATAATTCCCATCTTTCAAATAGGGGTATGCTTCTCATGTCCCTTTGTCCCATTCATTTTCACTGAATATGTAGCTTAATTCTAACAATCATACAAAGGCAGGAAATTATTAAATAAATATTTCTACGCTGCACAAGACAAATCTGAGACTGCTGAATTTTCCTGTCAGAGAGCAGAGAAGTCCCAGCCTTCAGTAAGTGATTACATTCATTTGAAATTAGGAAAAGTCAACCTTCTTTTTCCACACTGCTTGATTCAGGCCAGGAGTACAATACCAGCTCCTAACACGTAAATCCTTTTCTATTCCTCATTGCTGCTGCACTATTCTTGGGCAAATCTTTCTCAGAATTTGACCAGAAATTGTATTATTAATGCGAAAAAACTTTTTTGGCAATTGCTGAAACCAGCACATTTATATGAAAATTCAAGTTACAAAACGGAACCAATTTTGGGCAAAAATATTCACAATGCAATGTGATGGGCACAGGACCAGATGCAAGGAATGTAGTATGTCTGCTGTTTCACAGAAGCTACCAGCTCTTTTCTTTTTCTCCTCTCTCTGTAGCACAGCACTTTTACCATCTGTTCCATTCATTAGTGCAAAGACAGCACTAACAATTTCAATTACTGTGTTCTCTCTAACCTTTTGAAATAAGCTGTAATCACCTATAAAATGTGAAAATGTGAAAAATTCTCACCCTGTCTTCTCTTATAGATATCTGATTAGATCACTGAACAGGACACAATTCAGGCACCATAAGAAGTGCATTTCTCCCTGGATCCCTCTTTCAGACATAACTTGCATGTTTGACACCAGATTCCCCACCCTGCGTCTGGTAGCTAAGGGTTATTGCAACACTCATACTATTCTCTTACTATTCCAGTTGATTCCCCTTGCCTCACTTCCCCCTCCACTTCTTCATCTATCCACTGGTCTGACTTGCAGCTCTATGACACTACATTGTACCATCAGGCTTCTCCTACCTTTTGCTTGTGACAAACAGACACTGCTTTAGCATGCTTTAACCACTCTTCCTCTTCTCTCTGGCTTTTGTACAACATGATCTACAATTTCTGCCTCAGCAAATTTATCTTATCTGATATTTTTTGAGTCACAGGAGTGACTCAACCTCATGAGAACAACAGACGATTGATGTCTGGCCAACTCCTAAACACTAATACTCTCAAATACTATAACTGTATTCAATAATACAGGTAATATCCACGGTTCATGTATCATAGTCACAGCCAAAGTTAAAAAGATCCTGGTAAGTTTTGCAGTGCCACATACTCTGAGTATATAGAAAAGTCAGGAAGAATGTTTGAAATCAAGTGGTTGAGGAGATCTTCAAGTAACACTGTACTGAAATGTCTGTAAATGTGTTTGTCATAAAAGCTTTGACAAAGGATCTATGGAGAGTTAGTCACTTCACAGAGACCTCTACAGAAGAATAGCATATTTTCCTTCCACGTTGCTTTGCAGAAGGAAGCCACAGTGCAATGAAAAAATAGACACACAGAGGAGAAGAAACAGTCTGTTTTTCAGAACCTGCCTGCTAAGAAATAATGGATTTTCTCCAAGGACCTCATTCTAAGCCAATACATCTTTAGTAAACTATAATTTTACTAATTTTACTCTAATTGTCTCTTGAGCTAAAGAAAGAATATGATTCTAAAGTGTTAATCACTGAAAAGAATCAGTCTATTCATTATCTAAGGATTAAAGAGAAGGTTATTAAATTTTTTTTGGATACTCATTACTTCAGAATTTGTATTCTTTATTACATTTATTGGAGTATTGGAGTGTAAAGATGAATGTTATTTTGTTTTTAAGGTATACCTGCTGCAATTCTTATCCAGGTATTATAATAATATTACAGTATGATAATTTCCTTCTCTTCTATCTTAGATCTTTCAGCTTTATGTCATACACAGTCCTTTAAAAATTATCTGCAAAGTCTTTTAATTGGCTTTTTGCCAGTTCCTTATGTCTTCATTGCCTCTCCTTCCTTATTTTGCTCATTCTTCTAACAAACACACAGACACACATACACACTTCAAGGAGTTACACTCCTCATCTATTCCAGGGATGTGATCCTAAAACTCTACTGGTTTCCATTTCGACTATCAGAGATGATAGTTTCAACTGCCTACTTGTTTGCTTCCTGAAGAATTATCTCTATTCTTGCATGCCATCTGTAGATGCAAAAACTCCAAAGAAACAAAAATACACCCCATAAACTTCAACACTATGAAGCCTCAAGCTCCTCTAAAACTTTCCTTTCCTAGGATGTTAAAAATTTTTTAGATATGAGAAAACATAACTGTTTGATAATGACTAGACAACAAAGAACTGAGTTGTTGCCTTGAATGCTAAGAGTGCCTTGAATGCACTCTGAATAGCTTGTGATGTGTCACTGAAATTTCAGATTCTGCAACAGATACTGACTTATGATATCATGCCTATTATTCAGCACACTTGAAGCCTTTGCTGCTAAAATACAGTTGTCACTGTTTTATACCTACAGCTCTGTCTTTCACTGGTTCTCCTTATTGTTTATGAGAATAAGATCAGTGTGAAAAAACTGATCATCCACCAGATTTCCAAACTTCTTTCCAAGATCACAAGTGAAATTTTAAAATCTATAGACCAAAAATTAAGCTGGCAGGGAAATCACAGAATCCAGTTATCCAAGAATTGGAGGCATACTGTGACATAACATTTAATGGCAGTATCACAAGAACTCTGCTTTTAGCTGTGTGCTGTTCAAATCCTTCTGTTCTCCCACAGCCTTATATGATGGCTCTCAATGAGAATCCAACAGCCCTGCTGTAATAGGGATGCTGTCCAGAGATCTAGCACCATCTATTTTGGAATATAAAATACACTGCACAAATTTCTCCTCAAACATAGAGTACTTTGTCTTTTAAGGCACATTTTTAACATGATAATTTGACTTTCCAGCACATATTCTGGGTGAAACTCAGGAAACTATGTACTTCACTAACTACATTGTCACATTAAAGACCGGTTAGAAAAGGAGAAAACTAGGCACAGTGTGGTCAACAGTAACTAAAATCTTAAGCACAAGGAAGTGAAATATTCTGATTACAAGAAACTGTTCTCACTTTGCAAGGAAGACTCTTATGGGTAATACTGATGTAGAAGTTCTTGTGTTTTGTAGTGTCTCACTCAGAAAGACATGATGCAATTTCTAGAAATCAAATCAGTTAAGATGTTAGATGTGTTTCTACCCTCAGCAGTTTCTCACCAGTTTAACAGTCTGCATCCTACATGAAGCTAAGCCGTGCTACTTCAAAGACACAGGAATTGCTGCAATAGTTATTCACGGTATTATTCATTAGGACACTCCTGAATATTATGTAAACTGATATGAAATTCCCTGCCTGAGGTAAAAGCAAATTCCTTGCTGTTTTCAGAGTCAAACAAACATTTCTGAGGTACAACTTGTGCTTATATTAGACAGATACAAATTCATGAAGATTTCTCCTGAGCTGAGCCATCATTCTCATAATCCTTTTCCCTCTGGTTACATCCGAAGTAGAGTTACATTTTGACAAGATTTAGTTTGTTCTTTCGTTGTGATGAAAAATACCAGATTCAGTCTAGGAAGTGGATGAAGTCAATAAGTATTTGAATTTCGTTCTCTGAATGTTTAACATTTTCCTGGCCAAAATTTTTCCAGATATAATTTGAAGATTTGAACCATTTCACAGAGATTTCCACATACCTCCATAGCTCCCAAAGAGACATCAGATGTTCAGAAATTCGTTACATACAGCTAGGAAGGATGCAAAAATCAACTTCACAGCTTATGCACTTAGCCCTGCAATAGACCTCTTAAAGAAAAGCAGCTGGCTTTGCAATGATGAACAGTATGACATTGCTGTGAATCATTCTGGATTCTAGATCAAAGTATTAAAAAGGCACCTGACCCAGAATAAGCGGGAAAAAGTTTCCTTTATAGGGAGTCAACATAACAACCAAAACCATCCAAAAAAAAAAAAAAGAGAAGCTCTTTTTCCTAAATCAACTATAGTTTTGAGAAGACAGGGATTTGTGATTTTTTGCTACCCTTGCCAAATCCCAGCACTAAAGTCTCCTTAGTAAATTGTTAACCACTTCCACAAAATGACAGCCATTCTCTGAGCCTGAAGAGCAGAGGCCATTCTACAGATTAATGTGTTCTGAGCACGTTGAATTTACTGAGAACCCATAGCACCTCCAGCTTTCCCTAGATGCTTCTGCTGACTCACAGCTCAGTAGACCAGGAGGGAATTCTCCAGAGACCATGGGCAAATTGCTAAGGTTTGCCCTGGCAAAATTCCAGGCACTTAAAGAGGATATACCCTTTAGAAGTATCCCCTATCTAGGGATACATTCTTTAGAGAAATCTTCTCTAGATAGGATAATGGCTTCTCTAGCAGCAGATTACAAAATTCTTAAATTTCACCCTGTCTACAAAATTCAGATAATACTCCTCATTCACCTCATCTTTTCACAGAATATCTGCCCTGTTAAACATACAGCCCCAATGGTATAGCGAAGGGCAAGCAAAACTAAGCATAGTTTAAACACTAATGATTTAGGTGATATAGAGTTTATCTACATCTCACCGCCAAGATTGGATGCTTTTTACCTACTTTTCCATTTAACACACTGTACTGTAAAGAACATTATCCCTTGTAGGAAGATAATTAATTTCTTTGTCTGTAACAGTAATTTAGTGTTCCAGACACTTCCCAAGAAGCAAACAAATCCATGTGAATCTCTCAGGGTTATAAACGTGATACTGTTGTCATGAGTCAGACACAGTTTAGGCAGATCACGTTAGTCAAATAACCTTGCATATCTGTTTTCTGGATTATGGCATGAACATTACTTAAACATATTAGTTAACGATATGTCTAATTTTAGAGCTTTTATTCTCTTGATTTCATTGCATTGTGCTTCCACAAATACTCCAGTAAGTCATTTGCAGGAAAGTGTCTAATTTTAAGAGTTTAGGGTGACCAATATGTACTTTTTAAAATATATGTGGATCTTAAATATCCAAACATAATTTCCATGATGTGTTTATGCCACATAAGGGGCAGTGTTAGGTGCTGATTAGATTTGGTTGAGAAGTCCGAATATTAGCAATAGAAGGAAGTTCATTAACCAGGCCTGTTGAGAAAAACCTATCTGGGATGAATCTGGGATGTCCTAACAAAAAGGACATTGTCTTTGAGCAGTCATTGTTATCACTTCCTTGTACATTATAATCAGAGCTGCTGTTTCCCAAGATATGCAATGTATGTTTTCTGAGCCTGGTTTTTGTAGAATGTCAGTATGTGGCCTATAGAGCAGGAAAAGCTGGCTTCATCTGAGTAACTGAAAATATAATGGGGCCTACATAAAGTGATACTAGATTTTATACTGGAAAACTCTTACTAGATCATATAAAACACACATACACATGTAGTAGCCTCTGCTGCTGCTACTACTACCACAATATTATTTCAGTGTTTTCACCTCAGTAGAATGATAAAAGTACAAAAGAAATAGCAAAATATCATGTATAATTAGTCACAGAAGGCCATATTTTGTCTGCCATCGTTGACTACTACTATAACATTAAATAAAACAAGTCCCTGATCCCAACAGGAAGCATTGCAGCCTTGCTGCATCCACATTGCAAGTCTTTCTTTCCCATAATATGGTAGCAACTTCTAAACAAATTGAGAAACATGCCTGGCATGTCCTTTCCTCCCAGAGCCGGACACTGCCTGGGAGAGCACCAGTAGGCACAGACAAAAACCACACACCAGGGATCCTGCTTCCCACCGAACCATAGGAATAATTGTGGTGCAGTGCTCAAGACCATTAAGCAAATACTTTGCTTCAAATGCTAAATTAGGTGCTGCAATGTTTAACATTAATTACCTAGTCTGTGTACCTTCTTAGGTGGTTAATGGAGAACAAATTAATTATTTAGTATTTACTGTTTCTCTCTAAACCTATGAATGTGCAAAAATCTAAATCTTAGGCTATCTTACAACAAGAGGAACAGATTTTCAGAAAAGCTCATCAAAAATAATACAACTGAATCTTCCTAAAGCAAACAGTTTTCATTTGGAAGAAAATACCTGTCTTGATTAATATTACTATAACATTAAATAATGATAAGTAACAATAAACCTTTTCATCAGTAGAACTCAAATTGTCTTTCAAAGAAGATAAGGATCACTAACTGCTATACTAAGTGATGTCAAGCAGCTTGCCTTAATTCACCCAGTAAGAGTGTGCAAGCCAAGCATATATTTCAGCTCTCTTGGGATGCAGTTCAATGACCTGATCATTAGATAATGCCACCTTGGTTTTGCATTAGCAAATTACACCTTTCTTACAACCCCAATCACAACAAATTGTTCCCCAGAATGATACAATCTTAGCCACATTTCCAGCAGGACTTAATGAAGGTAATATGTGCAAACCTAGCCTCAATCTAATCTGAACATAATTTCAAAAATAAATTAAAAAAAAAATCTAAGAATTACAAAATTTCCCAAGTAAACTATTTGGGAAGTAATTATTATTTATAAATTTTAAACCTAAAGCTTTTAGAATAATTTAATTTTTTTAAATATCTGTTCAGTGAAAAACCTCGTAGTCAGCCCTGGCTGTCAAGAAGACAGGCTGTGTCACGTGAAGTCATTTTCTTCCATAAAACATTTTCCAATCTGCTGTGGATTTGCCTGTCTGTAGATGTTAACGATAGGAAATGTCAAACATATTTTTCTGCCTTAAATCTGCCAGATGTCAGAATGTGCTTAAATAAAATGAAAGGACTGAAAAGAAAGTAACATTAGTTTTAAATTTCTAAACCAAACTTACTTTCACTGAGAACATGGGAAAGAGATGCACTGTACATAAATGCACTGATTGATGATGAAAGATACCACAAATGGCCTCATCGTATCTGACTTTTAAAAATGAAAACTTTTTCATAAACATAATTCAGGTCTTCTCCAACTAAAGTCATACTGCACTAATAACACTACACATAGTGAGCTGACTGGTTTCTAATCTCTTCACCTTTGCAATGACAAGGCATTTTAAATTGTTCCTCCAGCATATACTGCAGTTACAGAAAAGAAATATCTTTTCTCCAAAGCATGTGAAAGCCATTTAGAAGCAAATAGAACATAGTTCCATATGACAGGGAGATCATTTGTACCAGGTGGAAAATTTTGTTAAATCACTGAAGTTAGTATGCCTGACACATTTACACAACCTTTGCAAAGATGCCTAAACCAAGCTTTGCAACAGGGCATGGATCTGTATGCTTACCATAACTTTTATATTGTCACGATTAAAATTTCAATTTATGTGTATTTTAAAGCTATGGTAGGTATGATGCTAGTGACACAAGTGAAGAGCATCACAACCTTTCCATAAACCACCACTGAGTGAAACTCAATGTAAAAAGATAACCATCCTGTGACCTCCCCTGACATTACCACTCCTCAGAGTATCACAATGATGAAAATTTGAGCTAGAACTTAATCACAAGTCCTTTAATATTCAAGAATATACCTATGACACTCCAGAGTCTGCTTCTGTTCTGAGCTTTCAAAAACATTTGCCCAAGTCTTACCTGATCAACACCTCTTTTTTGCAGAGCCATGCTAACTGTCCCTTGTAGACCAATTGGTAACATCTGCAGCACAGGTAACTTAAACATCCATTCTTTTTCCTTCTTCCTGAGCTTCCCTCTTGTTTCATAAGACTTCCACGTGTTCTTAAAAACTCTTAGACCTTGTGCTTGCCTTTGGAACAGAAATTGCAGCCATTCGCTCATAGTCATCCTTCCCCTAACATTGCCAGACATGACAAAAATGTTCCATTCAGTGGCAGTCAGTAATTTAATCAGCTTAGTAAGGTCTGAATATCAGGCCTCTACAATGTAAATTCATCTGATTGCTAAATTTCAGCCTTGGTCCTTTCAAGTGATATTTTTTTAAATAAATTAAAATAAAATAAAAAGTTGGCAAAATAGTTTCCATTTTTAATATTAATTTCACTCACTGTATAGATTTCACATATTTTTGTTTGGTTTTGTTACATTTGTTCATAATTTCTGGTTTACCAACATGAACTTATAACTTTCTATAAAATCTGAGAGGGAAAAGAAAAGAATCCATAAAGAAAAAATAATTTCTGTTTTCTAATCACAGCTAAAAATATTAAATTTTCCAGCTACATTTTTTTTCTGTTTATCCAGATTTTCAGGCTGAAATAACCAACAATTGCTATCATTTTTTTTCTTTCAAAAATAAGTTTTACAACTATGAACATTTGTTTGCATTTTAAAAAGTCCAAATGTTGACTTTTCCATAAATCAGAAATTTCATTTTCCAGGCGTTTTTCCCCATGGATGCCTTTAAGCTACATTTTAGAGCCATTGAAATTACTTGAATTGTTAAGGAACATGAAAGTGTATGCTTGCCTACCACTTAGGCAGAAGAAAACACTTTGCTTATTTAAATGTCTGTTCGTATTAATGGGATTTGATAAGGGTCTGCCTGGACATGAACAATTTCTCCATTCAGAGGTGAATGCATTAAAGGTTCTGGGCTTAAAAAGAAGCAAAATGTGAACTTCAATTCTTTTTGTTGGATTGGTGAAACATACATCATGAAGACTTTTTAATATTTCCTGAAAACTTTTGAAACCAAAACCCTCTGGGTGAGGGAAGGAAGTGCCACTGGGCGGGGGTACAATTCTCGCAAGTGGTAGAAATGATAAGGCTGGTTTGCAAATGTTAAGATTGAATGTAAACAAAATATTCTAAGGATGGCAAAAAAGCAAACATTCTTCCCAAGCAGCTTCTACAATTCGTAGAACACCATTTTTTTTCCCTCCAACTTGGCCCACAGTCTGACTGCTGTACATTTGACTGTCAAGTCAACTTCATCAAGGAATACTAATGTGAAGACACAAGATGCTCCTCTCTAGGCATGAAAAACAGCTCAGGAAACATAGCTGGGATACTAATGTAAAAAGCAACATGCCAGGCATTTAAAGAATAAATAGATAAAATAAAAGAAATAAAACATCCCTTGAAAGACAACACAAGGGTGTCAGATTTAGTGAACAACTGTACCAGTTAGACAACAATTCCAGGAAAGCATGACTCAAACTCTACTTCCTATTATGCAAGAACAGGTGCAATTATAAATAAACACTACTTTTCCCCATAGTGATTAAAACATTTGTTTTTCTATCACAAAGCCAAAGAAAGTAAACAGACCCATTTTTAATGCAGTAAATAGGTATGACTTTACAGTGCCAATAAAATTGTAGTTTCCTTTTAAGGTCACAGATGTAAGACATAGCAGATGCAAATTTAACTATGATTTGTCAAAAATAGTTGAGCTACAAGTGTTGAGGGACAAAAAAAAAACCAGAGCTTTTAATGGCAATTCTGTCCTGTGTACACAGCTGCCTGAATAATGAACTATATTTGTGAATGATTACCCCATCATTGATTTGGTTTGTCTTTTTTGTTGCCTTTTCCTTTTTCAGCAGCCCAAATTCTCTCCCTCTAATGAACTTCTGATTCAGCTTGAAACAGAAAAAGCAGCGTGAATTATTTTCCAGATGGAATGTAGTGATATTTTTATGAACTGGTGCTGAAAGTACCCAAAATGCCTCAGCACATGCTTACAGGAGAGATGCTCTTACCCTCTGAGAATACTGAACAGTGGCTTGAGAAAAAAAGGGAAGTTATGTCCAGCCGGAAACATTCAAACAATTTTTAAATTGTCCTGTTCTTCCCTTCAAGGCAATTCAAGGCAATTTACTGCTGGGAAAAGCCAATTTATTTAGTCTTGAATTAGAGCCACCACAAAGTAGAAGACATACAGTTAGTTTCTGCAGTAGCTCAATTCTAACTTGTTTGGTGTTCAGCTCTTTATCCAGCCTATAGGCAACACAAGTGAGAAGAAAACCTCACTGATTTTTTTTTTGGTCTATAAGTTGTTGGTAGTTGATTACCTATGGTATTTTTCTTCCCTCGAAGAATATACTTGCTCATCCTAATGGTCTCTATGGTTTTTATTCTGAGGATCTCACTATGCACTACAAGACACCTAACTTCAGAAGTTGAGGACTGTTAAGCATTTACATTTGGCAAATGGAGGCTGGCTTTTCTGAGTCCTTATGCATGCTTTTGTGAAGTCTAAATAACAATTGTACTGATTTTTACAAGTATAAGGCTGCCAATGGTGTAATCCCAGTACGTCCATTTCCATATTCCTTTTTTTGGGTTTTTTTTTCAGCTGCATAACTACTGAGCTACTTATAGTATTGGTTAGAAATTGACTGGAGAGACAGTCCAGAGAAAAGCTAAGCAGCAATATGATTAGTCTTAACTACTTTATATAGCCATCCTGGTATTGATTATTAACAAGACTCTAGTTGTGAAAACCCCAATTATGCTTATCTGTTTACTAGCCTTTGGCAAACTAAGCAGACCTAATATAAGCAGCTGGAAAAGAATTCTGCAACAACCCCAGGATATAGCACTCATTATCAAGTGTTAATGCACTGGTGACCTTGCAGTGCCTACGCTTACAATCAATATTATGAAATTATTCAAAGTCTTGCTTGCTTTTCCTTTCTTAGTTAAAGCATTCCCACTCTCTTGTGGTTTTAAAACATCTGACAGTAAATTAGTAGCTGTACTTGATTTCTTACTTTAAAAAAAAATTGCAATGTAGTAATACAGTAATAGGAAAGCATATTACAGGACCCCCATGTGATCATTCACTAGTGTTTATTAGTTTGGACTTATTATCTAGGTGTGCTAATGACTCCTCTCAGATCACTATGAATGTCCTTGTCTCCTTTTTTTCTGTATTCTTGGTCTGAGATGGGCTTTTTAGCTCAAGTGCATTCCCAAACTTCGGGGCCCAGTTTCCCATGTGCAAACTAATATATTCTCCTAAGACCTGGAGTATTAAAAGGTAATGTAGTGATAAGTACAGCATACTGATAAGTCCATGCTAAATCCAAATAGTCTTCATAAGGAGTGACACAGGGGTGTCCCCACACCCTCCACAGCATTTCTAACCCTGGTAACACAGTTCAGAAATGCTCAAGCTGCTAACTTAGACCTAATTGGACTTACTGAGCTTCACCTTTGTGCTGTGCAATACCACATAAGCTGCTTTCAGATTTGCTGGTCCTAGAAACAATATAGCCACTTCAATGAAGAGCTATGGCTGAATTAATAAGCCTACCTAAACTTCACCTGTGTCTGCCTGGAGTCAGCTTGGATTTTTCTGCATTTATAAACAATCTATACCTCATTTTGTTGGATAGGGCTCTGAGCAACCTTCTCTGGTGGGAGGAGTCCCTGCCCATGACAGCAGGGTTGGCACTAGATCATCTTTAAGATCCCTTCCAACTCAAACTATTCTATGATTCTATGATTTAAGAAGATAACATATAATGGAGATTATATATGACATACTGTCATATATTATATGAGGATATCTAGGCACTAAAATAATTGGCACCGTGTGAGATTTTATGTAAACTAAGAGATTTTATTCCGATATAATTTTTCTAGACTGAGATTCAAGTGAATAAGTCCACTTCCATCATGGTCTTATGATTGAAAAATTACAGCACTGAGTAAAACAGATTACACTTAGAGGCAACGTGGAATTGGTTTACTTCCCAATTCATAAACCTTTACATAGAATTCCTTTGCTTTGTCTATGTCTCTCTTTGGGGCACAGACAGTCTCTCATTATGTTTATGCAAAAATTATTGTACTGGAGGATATTTATACTGCACAGAGGACTTATTCCTTCACACTCATATACCTTAGTACACTCAGACAGAAAGCTGAGAAACACTGAAAGGAAAAGAAAGATTGCTAATTTATTTTAGACTTCACAGTGGTGTTCCCTCCAGCAAAGATGCATTTCTAATACCAAGGGTACATGTTTCATTTTAAATGGTTCTTGATCTCAAGTCATCAGTGAGACATACAGTCACAACTCCACCTGAAGTACCTCAGCACTGCACACGTGTTTTCCGCCAAATTCGGGTCATTTGCTCCTTTTCCAGATATGCATTCCACTGAAAGCCAAGTTTGAGAACTTGTACCAAAAAAACAGAAATTGATATTCCCTTCATTTTCTGTGACCTACCTTTCAATACGAAAACAAAGATCAAACAAATATTTCGGACTCTCTTTTCTCTCCAAGGGATCATTTGGCTTACCTGCCCAAATCAGTTTATATAACAAGCCTTTGCAGTGTATGATAGTGACTTATTTTCTTTGGAATGAGGATATGAAAAAGCATTTTTAAAAAGAGCCGAGGTTAAGACCTTTTTTATTCAAGTAGACATTGGACACATTCCTAAGAATAGCCCTTCAGATCTGGAATAGGTTCAAAAACAGTTACTTAACAGTCTGAAGAATAAATAACTCTAAGTTTTGATTTTGTAAGAAAAATATCAAGACACAGATTGGACCTTAATCATACGAGAGTGAAGAATGCTTTGGTTTTTTTAAATACCTGAGGCAAAAAATACAGTCAAGCTCTCCCTCCTCTTTAAACAGTAGCAACTACTCAGCTCCAGTTCATTCTGCTCTTTCAGTGATTATCAAACAGAGAGGAAGGATTGAGAGTGCTCAAGTCAGACAGTTATTTGCAGTTAGTTTGACTTAAAGATGCAGAATAGAAAAAATCACTTCTCTGTTTTTATATGATATCTAAATAAAACTGTGATTCATTAGTGCTGTTTTAAATTGAAGATAGGAAAGCTGGCAGACCAACACACACAAGTTTTTATCAAATGAGTTGTAGTTTAAAGCAAGTGAGAAATTCTCTACCACTTCAGTGCTCACAGAGAGGGCCTGAAGAACAGTTCTAATCACAGCAGGTCCTAAACCAATTGCTTCCCTTACAGTTAAGTTCCTCAAATCCTTACCAGAGCACAGAACAAATGAAGGATACATATCATGTAAAGATTTCACTTAAGGTTTTACTTGAGGCCTAGTATCCTTTGAGTGTTTTATTGCAGACATGTATGTCTGTAGATGGTGAATAAATTCAGTAAAGTCAACTGTCATTTGCTCTCCTATTATTCATTAATACACTTTAAAAGAAACAGCCCAGCTTGTTACCTGAAAGGCTATGGTCTGTCACTGTAATGTGATTTCATTTTGAAGCAGTTTTGTAAAAGCATAATGCTGTATCTAGTGAACCTAAACTTAAATGATGATGGTGAACATTAATCTGGTCCAATTGATCTTGGACTTCTGCTGAAATAATTTCCAAAGCCCTACAAATATTCAAGCACACTTGCACATTTGTACATTCTTAGCCTCTTGACTGGCTGAGCCAGTGCCCTGTTAAATTAACAGTAACATTTCCTTTCAATTCAGGGGACTTCACATCAGTTCACACAGAACAGGCCTAATCCACTCCATGTGGATTAGCTCTTGAAAGCATGTGTTTTCTGAAAGAGCAGTACATTGTGTCTCCATTCAGAAAGACTAGAATGTATAAAATTCTAGCATAATTACAACCATTTCTTTTTTTAAACTCACAAAATCTGAAGAAAAGTTGTAAGCTTGCTTAGGTAAAACACCAATTATTTCCACATGGCTCTGAGGTACAATAAGCACTGCATGGATAGAGCAGAGTTTACCACAGGAATAATAAACCATGAAATTATATTCATTATATAAATGTAATTACGTACTTTTCATTACAATATATATTATGTACAAATGACATAGAATATGAAGCAAAATTTTATTAAATAAAATTACATTTGAAATAACAGGCACTTAAACATTAGTAAGCATGGATAATCAAGAAAACAAAAAAAAAATCTGGTCTGTATTAAAATAAAGTTTTATTTATGTGACCACAAGTCATTTCAAGGGTCTGCCACATTTATTGTATAGGTGAACAGTGTTTAGCTTGGCAGCTATCCAATATTTTGCTTACACTTGGTTCAAACACTCTTATGAAGTCAGAGCTACTAATTTCACTGAGGACTTTTGTTACAATGTAATTACTTCACAAGAAAGGTAAAAGGATGTTATACCCATAAAAGTAATATAAAAAACAACTACAACAAATATTGGCAACTGAGTGTTAAACCATTAGAACTCAGAATAACTCGGCAATTCTAGTTTAACATAACTATAGCCTGATTTTTCAACATATTTTGTGATCTGTATAATCGAAATTCTGACAAACTAAGCAAACAGAAATTCGAGTCCCTGCCTCAAAGCAAAGTAGCATAATTTCTCAGCTAATCAGTTCTTTAAAAGAAAATTGCCAAAAGTCTGTTAGCAAACCAAAGTTAATGAACAATTTAATTGTTTTTCTGAAATAGAAAAGCAGCAAAGCACATTTTGAACCTCAGGTCTGTCTATGTTTAATTGAATAAAAGAGCTTCTTACAGTAGAAAATGCCAAAAATGCTTTAAATGTGAGAACTGTACTGCTCTAAATATGGGCATCTAGGCTGTTTATAATGATGGAAAGTATCCAGGTACCCTTTGGCTTAAGGATCAGAGCACTTTAGAGTGCATTTATGATAATCCACTGAGGAAGTCTGGGTTTCCCACTGGCACAAGAAATAAATACAGACCGCAAGAATTCGCTTGAGGAACAAAGCATCAGCTTGTACTATATCAAGGTTAAAAGTGTCCCTGGAAATGGCTATAGTCACATGAAGCAAGTCAGCTGAAAGAAATGGTAGTAGGCTTTATAAACGTCTCTGTTTTTTACTCCGTCATAGGAATACAAAGTAACATTTAGGAAGTAGAAAGAAACCTTAGTGTTGCAATGCTATAAGGAAATATAAGGAAATGCTGGCAAGACCTGTCAAAACTTCCACTTTTGAAATTCCAACCTAAATTTCTCTTTGATTTTTTTTTTTAAAGAAAATTAAACTTCTTTCTTCTCCAGTAGTTCTGCACAGTAGACAGTAGTTTCTGTACAGGCAGGACTTTTGATATTCCATGTTTTCACAATGCAATTAAAAAAGGCTATGGCTTTTCAGACTTTGCAATACTGTTTTTGACAAATTATGTACCATTTTTCACATAATTTTGTGCTATCTCATCATTTCTACATTCCTGCAATAGTTCGTTTTAACACTACAAATGTGAGGTGGTTTAAAAGACCCCCGCACACTTATTCATATATTTTAGTAAGGCATATATATTTTATAGTGTTGTATTACAGGAAATTTAAAGAAGCCATACTCATACAAAATACAGATACTCTTCTTTTCATTAGGTAGACTATCCTTAAGTGAAACAAGCAATTTGAAAGACATTTTTACTTTGATTGTCTGAAAGAAAGACAGATAGCTGGTGACAACTGTTTATAAACTCATGCACTACAATCATGCTCTGCTGAATTTCAAGCATCTCACTGATCGTTTGAGAGAAATTACAGGGAGTGCTGCCTCTAACCTGCACTTGAAAAATTGTATCAATTTCATGCATGCAGGAATGGGATAATTAAGAAAAATTAACTTCTGGAGGATGTTCATTCAAACATAATCAAAAGGCTTGGTTTGGTCTGCAGGTTTCATAGCTTTAACAGTCTAATGGCTTTCTGGAAGTTTCTGTCTAAATAAAAAAATGTTCAATATTGTCTAGGTAGATATTGATTGACCACTGCAGCTTGACTAGCTAACCAGATAACTCAGAGTGTGATCTTCTCCTAAGAAACAATGTAACAATGCACTTCTTCACTAGACTGTGTTATGGAATATCTAGCAAAGGACTAAGGCGGGGTAGTTTGATTCAGACTATACACTCATTTTTTTTTAGAGACTCTCAAACCTTTTTAACTTTAAACTGTTTTAAATACAAAGTGTGTGTACCAGAATCTATTCAGAGAGTGCCTGACTCCTTCAAATTCCTCAAGCCAATAGCCCATGACTATTACGTGTGTCCAGTATGCAGAACCGACTGACTTCATTCAGCAGAGTACTGCAAAGGAAGTAGAAAATATTATTGTTGAATCCCAAGAGACTGACTGAGAAGCAGTGGCTGGTTGCTATTTATGATTCCTGGCTTGGCAACAAAGAATATTACTTCTCCGAGTATACTGAGATAAACAATACCTTTTTGAGATTTTGGGACATGATAAGACAAGACTTGTAAAAGACAGAGCAAAATCACACGTCCAAAAAAAAAAAAAAGAAAAAAAGAAAAACAGAAAAAAAGGTTTGGAGAAAACATACACACAAAAAAATAATTTTAAAATAGGCCATTACCATGAAGTGCTAGCTAAGGAGAGTGAGAGACTGCCTCTAAGCTATTACAGAGAGCAAGGAGCCTGTTTCTGCCCCTAAAAGAAACTACAAAGAAAGAAATGTTGAGAATGAGAGAGGAGGTTGCAGGCCTTTGGGCTTTGTTCACCTCAAATACTGATACTCTAGAGAATTGCTGGATCTCAGTGCAGTTCTGCATAAACACAGCAGACATCCACAAGGCTCTGTTTTAGGATTTGGAGATAATGTTTCTAGTCAGAGACAAATCTCAAATGCATCCTTATATAGACAAGAATACAGAATTATATGGAGAAAGGAAAGAGTTCACACAAAACAATTGTCTTTTGCTTTCCATTCAGTGTAACAGAAGTGAAAGGAAAGCTAGGAGACCCCCTTGTAGGGATCTCACAGAAAATTAATTCTGTTATGTATTCCACATTATGGAATTGAACTCTAACTAGGTATGTAAGCAGGAGTGTGTCTTACTGCTCCTATTAGTGCAGGGTGAAAAAGAGTGTGTCTCGCGACATTAGGGATAACAATATTAATTAGATGTTAATCAGAACAGAGCCAGCAAGTCATACAGATCATGCCGTTTATATTTTTAGATTTTATACATTTAATTACAAGACTACTTTCACTATTTTCTTAGTAATGTTTTCCCATGGAACTATTCTCTGTAATTGTCACACTGTTCCATGTGAATGTAAGGCACATTAGCCCTCGAAATGCCACAGGTAGAGCTGCAGTAGAAACTGATCTTTTGATTGGATCAGTTTGAATCAGAGAAAACTTTAAATCTCTGGTCTGTAGAAAAACAAATGTATACGTTTCACTTGTAAGAGAACATGAAAAATAAAATCAGGATTTGCTGAAGTAGAAAGGGATTTGAAGTTGTTTAACTTGGTACTATTTACAGATGTGATTTGTATGGGGGATAAAGTTTTGAAAACTTCATGCAGTTTCTAGGTCCTATAAATATGCATTTGTGGAATATTACCATACCATTTATGATACCTAACTGTCAAAAACAATAGTGCAAAATTTCAGTATATTTGTATTTTCCAGAAATACTTTCAGAATGGATGCCTTGCAGTGAGCTAGAGGTCTTTTTGTCAGACATTTTAACATACAATGTGACCAGAAGGGTATAAATGCATTATCACATAACACATAATCAAATACATAATGTGACCACAGTAAGAACAAAGGTTGTCATCTTTCTTCTGAAATTACTTGTAAATTTGATCTTGTTCATTTAGTGGATTTTCAAAATAACTGCTTTCGAAATTTGAAGTCCTTCCTGTTTAGCCATTCCATACTTTCTGCTTGTCAGCTGATTTTCACTGTTAAGCATAATGAGCAAATTATGCTTCTAAGATCTGAATATGAAGGATGTCAACTATAGCAAGCAGAAGAGGGCTCACAAATCTGTCCACTAGCTCAGCATGATTTCCCCTTCCATCAAGCTCTCTGTCTCATGGTATATGTGTTGGACAGCAGTGACCAGTGTGGAGCAGATGAGGTGCAATGGAGGTCAGCACTGTACCTAGAAGGAAGCCTGATCTCTGGAGTGAAAAGGGTAGGTGTTGTGTGAGTCCAGGATGTTTATAAAGGTTTATCACCACAGGAAAGTACCTCTAGAAATCAGGTCCTAGCTCTTCTGTCCTCAGAAATTGCTTGTACTGATAAAAATTCACATGATGACTGATTTCACACAAATACACACTGAAGTTCAATGGCTGGTCATCAGCAGATTTGGAAATACATATGCTCAAGTGTTCATGTGGTTAGATGGGTGATACAAAGAGAGACGGTGTATATATATATATATAAACATACACCCTTACACTTGCACCACTCCCATACATATTTTGAATTCTTCCTACAGAAATTCACCATATGAGATGATGGTTTGGGATTCTGAGCAAGATTTTATGTATGTCCAGGATAATAATTCACTTGTTCAGATTTTTGTTTTTTTGCTTGAACCTTGTTCTCATCGAAGTCTACATTTCAGAAGGCTTCCTACAGAACTGATGTAGCCTTACTGCCTTAATGTATTTTTAGGTGCTATGTGTTGCTATCTCCTAGTGTGATAAATAACAGCAATTGCTACTGAGCAGGATTTTGTAGCATTCTATGTGACTTTCTAATTTGCTTTTTAATGTAAACAAATACTTAATCTTACTGACTAATGATAGAGAACCAATGAAAGCACTCCTTTCAAAGCTGTTCTGAAATTGATTTTTCTTTTATTTTGGGAGAGAGGGGTGAACTCAGACCATATTTGTGTGAGCATTCTTCTTTATCCCTCTTTCTTTTTTATGGGTATCTAATTAAAACCAATGAAACAGCTATTTATCCTGGGGGATTTTTGTTTCAAAGGAACCAACCTCATTTTCTAAAAATGTATTTGCTTTCTTTGCTTTCCTAGCTATGCATGACACAGTGGGAGGAGAAAGCTAGTCTAAAGAATTTCCTCTTACACCCATGAGAGCCAGGTGTTATCACAATTTCTGAGTTGTTCTTAAGAGGTAAGTTTAGACCAGCTCCAGAAGTAAGCATAGATAGTTTTCTGTCACATGTAAAAAGACATTTTACACATAAGTTTTTCCACACAGAGAAAACCAAAACAAAGCAACCAAACACCTTATGGTATCAGTGCTGATGTGCATTGGAATTAGCTGCATAAATGCCTTTGGGATGCCTTGGACAAAGTGCCCAGACAGTGTAGGGCTTGATCCTGAGAAGAGAGCAGCACAGCCAAGATAATGAGAAAGTATTCACTTGGGATTATGTCAAAAATTGTAGGAGTAGTTATGAGTTAGAACACAACGTTGCTGTTTCTTGACAGGCTGCAAGGTGTGTACAGAACTGGTTTTATGCCTGTCACTTCGCACCACAGTCATCGTTAACAAGGGTGCAGTGACTACTCAGCAAATTTGGTGTGAAAGAGCACAGGATCCTGTGCCAAGTCATTGGAGGGTAAGGAAGCAAAACATAGAATGTAAGAAGTGATTTCTCATTTTTCCATTTCAGGAGGGGTTTATATGGTGTAAATAACTAAGACTCTGACTCACATTCAGTATATCACAATAATAGTCTGCCACAGACTTCAATGATCCCATCTTGAATTTTACAATAAATTTCAGGAAGTTCTGTTTTTAGCAGAAGGTGAGGATTTTTAAAACTGTTTAAATTGTCTTGACAAGCCAAAGGTTGGTGAATATGAGCCACAACAATAAAACAAAATTGTCACACAAAACATTTTCCAAAATATAACTTCATTAAGACTGTATAAAGCCATCTACTTGTCCCACGGTTTTCTGATAAAATCTTGAGTCCATCTATGTGCCCTACCTTACCGTCCTCTGATGAGCTGAAACTTTATGCGTACAAATATTGCTATGTAAATCATGGATAAAAAGATCCACTTACAAAAATTCAGGCATATCTCTTAGTTACATTGGACAAGAATTGGCTATGTAAAGTCACTGGATGAAACAATATACAGTGAAGCCAAGGAGCCATTTTGCAGTGTATGTGATTCAAAGTTCTAATTTCACCTGATTGTGCAAGAGAAACTCTCTTAATACCCACATGTATTCACTGTTGAAGTTAGATGATAAGGATATACAAAGGGAGGAAAAAAGTTTTTCCTTACCATTTAACCCAGAGGATACCAAAAAAAAAAGAGTAGTACAAGTTTATATTTTTTCTTGCAAGGGACAAATTTGTTAAATTATCACACGTAAAATCACATGAAGTATCTACTTTCCCCACAGTTATTTTCAGCTTATAGGTTTTCTTGTGCTAAGAAAAAACTATAACTCATAGGGGTATTGCAGCCAACGCTGGCATCCATGTTTAGAGGTTCCTATTAACATCTGACTTATTCTTTCAGTATCAAAGCTTTGCTTTTGCCATGCAGACACAAATGGTTATGACTTGATGATCCTTATGGTTTCCTTCCATCTTGAGATATCTATGATTCTATGGCTGCTAAAACAAATAAACCTGTAGGCTATATCATCAAGACTGGAACATGTGGCTTTGAACTGTAAGAGCAAATGTTGGGCCATAGTGACAGGGAAATCAAAAAATCACATACACCCTCAACGTAGAGTGCTTGGAGAACAGAAGGCAGAACATCTCAGGAAATTGCAACAGGTAGCATGTAAATAGAAAGGAAATCTGGGTTATACAGCATGAAAGGGGTGCCAAATACAATGTAAAATGGGGAGAAATGTAGGAAGCAGTAAACAAACAACACAAGAGCTTTGGAGGGAGAAGAAATGGTCACTATTCAGAAGCCAGGGGATAAAATAAAAGGTGGATTTTTTCATTAAATGAACAGAATGTTTCTGTATAGCCTAGATGGAAATTTAAATCTGAAATAATTACACTCAAATCTGGGACACGAAAGAAAAGGTCTGGCAGATTGAATTAACAAATAAATCAGGTCAGGAGAAGGTGTGACCTGTTATTTCTAATTTTCCCATTTATAAGCCATGGCTTTGGAGGATTTTCATAGCTGTTGTTTCTGAAAGAGGGAAATGGCCTACTGAGAAGTGGCTGTTTTCTTTGAAATACACTTAATCATCCCACCACACACCTAAATATTTACAAGCTAAGTAAATTAGAGATAAAAATCATAACATTTACATTGCATAACCTAAAGAAACAAGGACCACAAGCAACTGGATGAGGTGACTACAGAATTATTCAGATACCTGAATCAGAGGCCAAGCTTTCCAGTTGCAGGAACCCAAAGGTGGAATTCACTACAGCAAGTTTCAAATCAACTTTGTTTATACTGAGATCTAAATGCAGGCCTCAGATCTTCCAAAGAGCTTTCCTCAGACTTACAAATAGAAGTACAGAAAGTGTAAAAAAGCACCATAGTCCAAAGAAAAAGATGCCAAGAGATCGCTGTTTGGAATGGTAGTCATCCTATATAGCTTTACACATTTAAAAATCAGGCATCTAGTCTAAAGCACAGTAGTACAGACAAGTGAGACTGTAGATTGGAAATCTTTAAAGGAAATGCAACTCAAAAGAAGAAAATAAATTGTTATAATAACTTATAATTTTCTCAGGCATATTTATGAAACAGATATTAAAGAATGTTTGGACATCTTCAAGGAAACAAGAAAATATAAACTTTACACTCTAATACATGCTTATCTTCTGCTAACACAGAGATCAAAAGGAAGAGAATGAGAAACAGAAAAGCAATTCACATAAGTACTTTCATCACAATGTACAACCTTTTGTGGCGACAGTAATGGCTCTTCTATTGTTTGTTATTCACTTTAAGTCATTACTAACAATTCCTCTGTAAAACAAAGGCAACAGAAAAAAAAATCATGGAATGCTAGAAGAATTTCTAGTGTTGGGTTTAAAGTCGTGCTACTGATTTTGGCAGACCTAGATTAGTTTTTGATGGACAAACAAATATACTGGTCCATACCTGCTACTGCTGAATGTGTCTGTACCAAGTCTACCATCAACTGTTAGGAAAAAAAAATTATTTCAATAAATTAAATTGTTACTAAATATGGTCACATCAAAGCACCATTAGGAAAACTAGTGGATCTGACAACTGAACTTGAACAGTCTTAGTCTTATTCCAAAGATCAATACTGCAAAGGGCTTTATTTCACCACCTTTCACAGGTGCTACATCCCTGTCTCCATTATACATCGAAGCACTCCTTGTTAGTCCCAATGTATGTTTATGAAACTAGCTTTGGTGTCAGAAAATGCAATAGTATATTACACAACAGTGATTTAAGTACTAATCTGTGATCTGTGGAGTCGTATGATGCGACACCAAAGACATCAAAATGAATGACGAAGGTGAACAACCTTATCAACCGAAGATCTGTGGTGCAGCTAAGTTAGTCATCTAGTGGGACTATCTCTCTGTAAAACAGAAGTCAAGTAGCACATCCTCTGGCAAAATATTTGAACTAATTTCTCACTCTGGCAACATTTTTCTATTCACATCCTCTCTTAACCTAGCCTATTCAGGAAGGAAATTTTTTTAAAGTAAATTCAAATACTGTTCTCTGTCATGAGTTAAGAGAAATTAACGTCATCACGATTTCAGGGTGTGGCACACATTTTTAGGGAGGCCAAAGCTTCTTGGAGAAAATCAAAAGCTCTATGCATTGCAAGTATATAAAAATTAAATAGCTTGCTTATTATTCCTCTAAAACACAAAAAATCCTTATAGCTACACTATGTAATATGACTAGTATTCTTAAGCTGAATCCAGTGCTAAAACAGTGATGAACTATTATAATTAACACGTATAGGCAAGATAGGCAAATTTTACTTTCATTGCACTGGCTCAAAGTAATAACATAGAAATATTTAAATTGACCTCAGAATAAAAGGTATCTAGATAGATCATTTCTCTCTAGCTCTGGGGTTCTGTGTTTTTAGTCCAGTTGCACTTATTATAAGACAGCTGATTGTTTTTCTTTAGTTCTTACATTGTTGACAAAACCTCCCTATCAAAAACCATCTTATCCTATGATTTATTGATGTATTTCTATGACTTCTTAACCTTGTAAATGACTATCATACAAAAAAAATAGGTAACAATTATCACAATTTCTAGGCAGGTATGTAACCTGAAAAAAATAAATCAGAAAAGGGGAAAATTATTATTATTCCAGTCAAACATTACTAGTGTGTTGCTGTCACTCTACAAGACTAAAACCAGCTTATCCATACTGCCTTTAGCAGCTGTGCTCATGCTCAAGACTAAGTCTGTAGAGCTAGTTGCATTCATGTTGCCTGGGGAGACAGAACTTGAAAAGGAGTTATCCTCCCTCCCTGCACCCTCGCACTCCTTTCTGTGACAGAGATTCCTTGCTAGGAGTGTCAGTACACTTCAGACTGCAGCCACTGCATAGAAAAATGAAGAATAAAGTCATGACGAAGCACAACTGTATAGATGTTGCTCAAGACAATCACATACACCAAATATGTCTGAAGAAAAGGAGTGGAGTTACAGACTCACAGAATCATTCGGTTGGAAAAGACCTCT
>NW_010172298.1:0-6447 GCF_000695765.1 Mesitornis unicolor | reverse complement strand
TTATTAATTAATCAATTAATTTTAATTATTAAAATAAGATAAAGGAAAAAGCACAGTCAGAGGATAGCCTTCGTTCCTCTAAGGTGGCCCATCACTTTAAGAGTTATCTCACCAAGCAGTGACTCTTTCTGCATTTATTCCTGTGTTCAAAAAAAGGTGCACTAAAGCATCAGCTAGTCTGTGGGTGCGCATCTAGAGATGATCTTAATCTCACCCAGACTGGGGGACCTGACACAGCTCCCTCTTGCTGTGCATCTTTGCTTTGGTGCCTCCAGGCTACCAGGACATTACCAAGCGCATCCCTGGCTCTTCTCCCACCTTGGAGCTGCGGTGCGTCTCATGCGGGCACTTTGGTGTGAGAAGCGCTCCTACAGCCCTTGATATAGAGTCAGGCTGTGGGTCCAAACCCACATTTTCTACCTGCATTATAGGCTCTTGCCATTTCCAATGGTGTGGTCTCGGGTACCCTTCCGTTCCTCAAATGTGTGCTCCACTGATGACAGCTATATCAGCCTGGCAGCTTCCCCTGGGAAACGACTGCTTTGCCCAAAGTGAGCTCTTGGAAGTTAGCAGTGTTGTGTAATATAAAAGAACCAACTTTGGCCATCCAAAAATAGACTCCATTTTCAGCAGTACCTTGGCTTGTTTTGATGGGATGTTTTTGTTTTGGTCTGTGCAGAGCAGAACGACATGTCTTCTCTTTCCACATTTCATTTCCGTTTTTATGAATTTTATGAATTCCAGTATTGCAGTGATGAGTCTTCTCAGAGCAGAGAATGTTAGGACTGGTTTTTCTCCATCCTTTGATTTAGCATCATTTTTTTATTGTTTAGGAGTGGGATGGGAAAGTAACACTTGACGGGAGGGGGAAAAAAAGGTATGTGTTTAAGGAATTAGAAAAAGAGTATGTTGAAATTGCCCTTTGAGCCTGCTGGCTTCAGTCAGGATATCTGTGTGTCACTACCCCGGTAACTGTGGAATTAAACCAGCAAATGGGTAAGTTTCTCCTGGGATGACTTTCTTATGGAATACTTCTAATTCAGATACTCTATAAATCAGCTGGATGGCAGGAGGGCAGATTTCTGTGCTATTGTGATACCCGTGTTCCTGCAAAAGTTTCTGGTATAAAGCTTAAAAATTGATTAGATCATCAAGGAACAAGCAAGCGAACAAAACCACAGAAACCTGTATGCTAAAGGTGACTTCAGCTCCTCTGAGTGGTGTTGGTGCTGTCAGCAGGGTGTCCTTGGCAGCTGAGACAGCCTGAGTGCAGGTATCGTTATAGATGCTGACCTGTGCACATCTTGCAACAGTGTTAAAAAGAATCCTTTTGCAGTTCTTTTCTCGAAGTCTTGCAGTGCTCACAAGATTTTTTTCTTTCACTAGTGCATACAAAGAGCATATGGAAGAAGTTTGCTTGTGGAGCTATAATTAAAAAAAGTTAACTGGAAAATAATATTAGTATAAGCAAGTAATATTAGCAGGTTGCTTAACATTTATATGTCTCTATGGACAGATTGTATCTGCTGATAAATACCGTTATTCAACAGTTTTTTTGAATTTTTGTAAAGAGTACAAAAGAGCTCTTTAGGTATGCAGTGTGTTGATGGCTTTTCCAGGTCTTCATAGCACTTGCTTAGGTAAACATCTTTATCTCTTCACATTCACTGTGTCCTGTAAGCTTCAGAGACTGAACAAGGATCTATTGAATAGAATGGTTAATTTTTTCTACAGCTCTTGGGAATTTGAAGTGGGCAACTCACCTTCATGACTTGGTGAGTATTAGAAGATGTGTAAAACACAGCTAAGGCAACTTCCAACTGTTAAAATGTTTTAAAATGCAATTAATTTTAAAAGGCTTCTGAGAAGCCTTTTAGTATTTTAGTGGTTATTTTTCCCCTCCCACTTTGTTTCGTGATGCTATGAAAGCCTCCTTCTTCCTGTTTAAAATAAAATCGAGAGTGACAGTAGTATCCCCCAGGTCTCTGGCCCGGATAAAACCTGAGCCAGTGAAAGTAGGAAGCTGAGATTTGCTTCAAATGTAAATGCATGGTGATAGATCACTCTTTTTTTGTCTGAAGTGTCTTACCTTTTAAAAAATCACATACCTGTTGCCCTGGGAGGTGATGAGGAAAGCAGATCTGATTGTCCTCCCAGCAAAATTGACAGTGCAATGTACATTGATGTTGCTTACTGTGGAATTGAGCTGTAAGTTCTTTATTGGGCAATCCATTGCCTACCCCAGGCACTTCAAAACCATAACGCAAGAACCAGTACAGGAGGATTGCCATGGGCACAATGGAAAATATATAGACAAAGTGTAAGTGTTTGGTTTATTTACTTGCTGTTTTCCACATGTCTGCTTTGTGATTTCAGACCATTCGCAGACAACAGAAGGTTGAGAAGCTAATGGGGAGTGCAAGTGCTAATCAATAAGCACATAATGGGGATTGTAGGGAGAACATTAAATATCGTGGGATCTCCTATAGAAATGTAAGAGCTATTGTGTCTTAATCTGGAGGAGCATTAGGGATGGAGCTAGAGGAGGAAGAGCATGGGCTGTTCCCATCATAAATGACTTTTCCCTGGTGCTTGTGAATGTTTGCAACTCAATCAGCTAGGTCACTGCAATGGAAACTGCACATGTCGCTGAGTTGGGGAAATGGATGGATTTGCTAAATTTGCTCCCATTACTCACCACTTAGGCATGGTTTGACAGGCTCATGGTTATATGTTTAAGCAAACATGGAAAGGGACACAGGGACAGAACACATTTTCTTAGCTGAACTCTGAGTAAACTTTGCAAGCAAGCTGTAATAAGAACTGGTAAATATATCATGAAATGATTAAGCATTAGATTTTAATTTAGGAAAAATATACTATTTAGTAACATACTCCCATAGAGACCATCTAGAGACACAGTGATATTCCATCCTAAGATGAAGTTTGTCATGCAGCTTTGACTGTCTCACACGTAATCTCACACATGTCTCACGTAATGGTGCCCCATTAAATGCTTCAGATATCTGGACAGATGAAAATGTTGAGAAACATTTAATTTTTTCCCAAGATACTTGCACTAACGTAGACTTCCCAAACATGTAGGCCAGGCAGAATTTGGGCTCATGTGATTTCTGAAGTTAACCTTTATGCTATGCCTTATCAGGATTAAATATTAAATAAATTAATACATATGAGAAAGATGAAGCTTTCTCTGGCTCAGGAAATCCAACACTAGATTCTAGTGCTGGAAAAGTTTCAAGGCACATCACTAACATGGATATTTTTGTGACTGTTGGTCTCTTAGCTCATGTTTTCAAATGTCTGCTGGTTGTTTTCTCTTCCTCAGCCTTCATGGTAGTTAAAATATCTGGGAGTTTGCCTGAGAAGTTGATTCCAATATTTAATTTTTAAAAATTAATTCAGATTTAGTAGGTCGAGAGAGGTTCTCCTTCCCCTCTACTCTGCCCTGGTGAGACCGCATTTGGAATATTGTGTTCAGTTCTGGGCCTCTCAGTTCAAGAAGGACAGGGAATTGCTTGAAAGAGTCCAGTGCAGAGCCACGAAGATGACTGAGGGAGTGGAGCATCTCCCTTATGAGGAGTGGCTGGGTCTCTTTAGCTTGAAGAAGAGGAGACTGAGGGGTGACCTCATTAATGTTTATCAATTTGTAAAGGGCGAGTGTCAGGAGGAAGGAGGCAGGCTCTTCTCAGTGATAGCCAATGACAGGACAAGGGGCAATGGGAGCAAGCTGGAGCATAGGAGGTTCCATGTGAACATGAGGAAAAACTTTTTTACTGTAAGGGTTACGGAGCACTGGAACAGGCTTCCCAGAGAGGTTGTGGAGTCTCCTTCTCTGGAGACATTCAAAACCCGTCTGGATGCGTTCCTGTGTAACCCAGTCTAGGTGATCCTGCTCTGGCAGGGGGGTTGGACTGCATGATCTTTCGAGGTCCCTTCCAGCTCCTAATTTCTGTGATTCTGTGATTAGTGTCGTGTAAGTGAACATTGCTTTGTAAGAGGACAAGAGACATGCCTGTGCCATTTGAAAGCTCTGTGATTCAAGGGTGTGTCTCCCCATACAGCATCTCCTGTCTGTCCTAGATGCAGGAGAGGGCTATGTTCTTAAACCTGCCCTAACTGAAGTAAGGCATGTATATGTGCCTTTATGTCCATTGATAAACCAAGGTCCTTTCTAAATAAGGACTTTAAAACTAATTTTTTAGGAACTCCATAGTACTAAGCTATATGGGTAGATAATCTTTTCAGTCACATCAAAGCATTTATTGATTTATTCCCTTGTAAACTGCCAGAGAACACACTGAATGGTAAATAGAGCAGCTCACGGCTTTGTTTTAAGGTACAGGTGCCTTGTGACCTTAAACAAATAATATTCTTCTTAATCTTTTACCTTGTTTTTATGTGCTGTGGCTTAGACTCACTGCACCAAATTAAGTTACTTAAATTTAGAGTACAGACATCTAATATACTGGAAATGATCTGCTTATGAGATGCAGTTGAGACCTCAGGTGAAATGAATGGCTCTTCTCTGAGCAGATACATTTATTTTCATGAGTACAGAGATAATCTCCTTGGCTTCATCCTGCAAGAGCTCAAGCCTGAAGTTTTCTGAGCCCTAATACAGCAAGTACTCACCTCCCAGTGCAAAGCCACACTTAGCAGCTCCTCATCTGCCCACTGAACATGGGTAGCTCCTTTTCCAATGGGCTTTGGATGAGATTAAAAGTGGTACTTCTATAAATAAAGCTGATACCAAGCACAACTAAGCAGTAATGCTTAAGAAAATGTAGTTTTGCATCAGGCCCTAAAAATGTTCTATGTTTGAAGTGCATAGACTGTTACAGCTGCGGTCAACATGACCTATGCAAGCTAGGTGGTTGTTCAGTATCAGAAATACTGTGATGGTTCAAAGAGAGGAGGGAAAAGAAGGTGTCTGACTAATGGGAATAGGTCAAAGGTGCTTACGCTCCATTGATCTAAAGGAGAAATGTTGTCATTACCTAGAGGGCTTTACTTATTTTAATACAGTTTTAAAACTGATGGTTTGTCCTGACTTTTTCCACTTAATTTCAAGCACTTCATGTGCATTAGATTTTATAGTGAATGGAAGCACAACAGTACTTACTCAGGAGATACATGATCTGAATTTCTCTTTGGCATTCCCTCTCTAGGGAAACTGAAGTTAGCCTGCTGTTCTTTTTATTTAAATAATTAATCAATGAGGTATTGGTATATTATTAAATATGCTTTTGAGGGCCATATTTACATGGAAAAATGAAATGCTGAGCCCATTAGAGACAGATGGGAATCATCTGACTAAAACCAGACTTTTTCAGTCCCCCAGGCTTGTTTTATAATCAATTGAAAAACAAATTTGTACTGCCAGCATGCAAATTGTCTGACGTATTTGAGATGTTCTCTTCAGAGTGGTATGAGCTGTGCCCTACAAGCGCTCCTTTATCTCCACCGGCTACAAAAGGAGCCCAAGCTCAAGAGTACATATTTGCTCTGTGCCTCTCTGGAGTCATGAGATGACCCTCATAAATAGAGTGCTTATTGCTGCTTTTGTCTTTCTGTCTTTTTCTTACTTTTGCTTATAATTTCCTCCCCACTTCTGTGTCCTTTTCCTGGGTGCTGAGTGTATTAGTTTATCTCTAGTTCCTCTAAGTATTAAACATGGTACAATGTTGAAATAACTTGGAATAGTTGTCCAAGAGTGAGTATTTGGAAGACATGTATTGTGTTTATGTGAAGAGGTGCCCAAGTCCTCTTTCAGAGCTTAAGATCCTGCACTCATCATGTAGGAATATGCTGCGTGGTCCTCCTACCATTAATTTGTAGAGCACAGGTATTGGGCTTCTGTGCTCAATGTAAGTGCTTGAAGCAGGGAATCAGCTTGGGCAAAATTTCTGGAAAACCTGGTAAGAAAGAATCATGCCATGCAGGGAAAGTGGAAATGAAAGACCTAATGTCATACTTTGAATGTTTTTCCTTGAATCAGAGACTTCACCTTGGTAGGTGCTTTAACACCAGCTTAGGAGGTTTTGCCTTCATTACTGTAGAGCATCCCCCAAGGTCTCATTCAATTTGCCTGTGTTTTAAGTTTTTGCAGATGATAGGTGTTGATGGTAACAGTGTTAGGTCAGATCCTGTGGTGTGCAGCTGGTGCCTGCATTACCTGGCATGGGTGCTTCTCCCTTCCCTGGTCTGGGCAGCCCCAGCTGAGCCCTGTATCCACATCATACTGCAGTAGGAGCATAGGGTGCACTAGAATCCCCCCACCTCCCTCCTCTTCACTCCTCACAGCTTTCAGAACAGTGAAAATTCAAGCACGTGGCTCAAACAGGAGCTGGAGCACGCTCTGAGCAGGTCACTGATCACAGAATCACAGAACATTAGGATTGGAAGGGACCTCAAAAGATCATC
>NW_010172297.1:0-13429 GCF_000695765.1 Mesitornis unicolor | reverse complement strand
CTATATCCACCCATAGTGGCACTCCAGTTACATGAGTCATCCCACCATGTTTTCCCTCTAAATAAACAGATTAGAGTGAGTCACAGACTTGTGGAGCAAGTTGCAGTCACTTCACTTGCAGTTTCTTCAATTGGACATAAACCCCATGAATAACACATCTGCATGACTAGGTCCTAGTTTTCAAAGCGCCCACGCTACATCCTTAAATTTGAGACAGCGTAGTTTGGAGAACCATGCTTTTACTTATAACTATAAACAACATTTACCTATGGAAATCACAGCCGCAAATCTCATTTATAAACACCATTCCCCTGTGCAAGTCACAATCTGGGAAAACAAAGACAGGTGTCTAAACTCAGCTAAGGCCAAAACCAAGCAAATCAAAAACCCAAGAACATAAAAGCAATATTCAAAGATGGTCTAAAAAAGTGACTACAGTACAGTCTGGCTGAAACATTTTTGCTCTAAGTAGAAATTTCAACTGGAACCGAGGTAAACCTTCCAGCCAAGAAGACGTTACGTAGTTCCTACAGTTTGTCACTAGAGGGAGTTATGAATACACCCACAGCACTGGGAACGCTCATACTGTCTCAGTCAAATTTTGCCATAGCTCTTTGCAGGTTTTATTTATTTCTAACAGTATTACACAGCTCTCCCTCGGACTGGAATAATTTTTAAAACAATCTTACCCCCCTCTGTCTACAACCACACACAGTTTTTCACTCTAGCACACCTATTCCCTATTCAGTACTTTTCAATCTCTCTCACATAAGGTATGGACTCATTCAACTGAACCCATTTTAGAAAGTTTGTGCGAATGATCCCCAGCTCCCACTTGCTGGTCACACTCCATTCAAGTCATAAAGGAAGAAGGGAAGATAATCTGAAGGGGGAAGAGGCAGAGGGGGATGTGGCCAAGCAGGAGAATCAGTATCTAAAGTAACCCAAAGACTAGTATTAATCACCAAAAGGGAAAAAAAATAGCACTTTCAATGGCTTTTTATCTGATAAGCTACTGTCTCTAAGAATTGGGCAGAAGAGAAATTAATACAATACTGGCGAAGTTTGTGTACTATGTCAATACATAAGGATTTGATGCCAACAAAATCTACCACTTTTGGTAGCTTTTAGGTGAATGCCCAGTGTAAGAAAAACAGTCATACTGAGCTATATGTTGCAAAAGAAATTACACTATAAAATATACACCTAACTATAAAACTTCTTTTTTGACTATAAAAATGAGTATCAGAAGAAAGCCATTACACGGGAAAGCAAGACTAAAGACAGTATTTCAAATAAGAAGGATAACACAGAGCACTGTGGCAGTGGCAGGACGGCTAAGAGCAGGGAAGATGTACCAGTGAGAAAGAACTCGCAACTCACAGAGTTAAACTGAGCTTAACTTAGAGTGGTGTTAAATAACAGACATTCAGAAGTACTGAGAACTGAAACATGAAATTGCAAGACAGGCAGCACAGAGCTTTCCTGAATTTTTCATGATCAAAAGTGGAATAGTATGACTGAAAAATAACTAACTTGATACCCAAAGATATGAAAAGGATAAGTGGTCCACGTAACTAGAAACTTTTTAATCTAACCTCAAGAGTGTGCCAGGCTTGGGAGGAAATTTTGAAGAGAACTGCTGTACAGATATAAGAAATACGATGAAGTAAAGTACATTTTATCTTTATGCCTTTCATAAAAACAGATTCTCTTAACAGGACAAATGTAGTAGAGCTTATTAGTCTATGTTTAAATACCAATAGAGATGGCACTGCAGCAAAGTTATAAATTAAGTCAGAAATTTGGCTTGTACTTGAATTATATGGTGAACAAGGAAACAGCCACAGGAAAGCCAACAATCTTGGGATATAACATTGCAAACTATTATGGCATTGCAACATCACTTCCATGCTGCAGACATCAAAGTAGGATCAGATCAGACTCCATACTTTGGGTACTCTGGATGACAAGATCAAAGTTGGATGAAGCCAAAAGTAAAAAGGTTAATGTATTTTGAAACAAGTAGTAATGTCTTCCATAAACTGAGAACTAAGCAGTTTAAAATGACTGAGATTAAAAAATATGCATATTAGCCTACATAGCTGTGTTTTAAAAGACGAAAAGAGCTGAGACAGCTTAGCTAAACTGTCTACTAGTGAAAATACAATTACTCTCTGCAACCACAGGGAAAAAGCAAGTATCCTTGAGAGGAATCATATTTTCACTAGAGGACACTGAAGGTGCAACAGCAGAGGACTAGACTTAAAAGGGCACAGAGGGTCCCTTTCAGTGTTACAGGCATTCATGACATGAGATTTGAAGGATGCAAATACACAAAAAAAATTAGTGAATTACTATATAATGGGAAAGTGGGTTACATGAAATTGATGTTTCATTTAAAAGTATGGTCTATTTACCCATCTGTCTTAGTTCCAATCATTGAACTAAGTTGTTTCACAAACAAGACCTTGAATGAAAGTTACACTAAAGCTTTGAGCAAATCCTGTCAATGCATTTCGAAAAGAACTAGATATTATACATTCTATCAGCTTTTTGAATATGGCAACATTACTTTTTTGCCTTGACTTTTGCCCATCACGGGCCATTAGCTTCTGTATCACTTAAAGTTACATAGCAATGGTTACTGCACTGCATTTCCACATGAAGTGCTTGTGGTTCACCATGAAATACAAAATTATTAGAAAACACCTACTGCTTTATGTGATCTTCTGATTAAACAAAGTTACATTTATTATTTTCCCTCAGCTAAAAAAATATTAAATCCTATTAGGCTATTTCATGGCAACTTTCTCAGTGAGACATATATATGCACACATACTTACATATATATGCGTATATGTATGTATATAAAAGGCAAGATAGGATCATGTCTTGTGAAGAGAAGCCATTATTCTCAAACTCAAAATACATGTAAAACAACAGTTTTTAAACGGTCTGATTTTTTTTTTAAATCACAGTTTTTCACTGGATGCATATGAAAGCATTTTTGTGCCATTTTCCTTTCTAAGGAGGGAGAATGTAGACAGAGCTTAGATATGACACATAGAGATGTTTCACAGGAGAAGCCAAAGATTCTCTTTACAATGAAATTTTAAAGAACAGCATGCATGGGTACCAGCTACAGTAAGCTCTTGTAAGTTCTTAGCTTCCTAATGCTGATCAGGATTTTGCTACTATGAACAGGCTGTCCATCCAGGACTGAAAAGGTGAGCATCTGCTTGACAAGAGAGACCCTAGAATTAAAGGAAGAGGTCTTGGTCAGTGGCTCACTCAAGTTCATACCTTATTGAGACGACTTATTTCACACTCGTAGTGTTCTTTCTTTCTAATCATTGAGGCATTCTTCTGCCTCAGGAGCTTGTTCTCTTCCTTCATTTCATGGAGAGCTTCACTAAGGACCTTTGTTTCTTTCTGGGATGCAAAAATACAGAGAGATGCTGCTGAAATGCATATGGAAGCATTTATTAATAACAATTTTCAGAATATCTGCTATCTGGCAGATGTGCTGCATTTTTGCTGTCCCAAATATAGCTGGGAAAGGAGGCAACAAGAAGGCAGATGGTAAGTAAAACCCAGATATGATAAAGACTGTTGAAATTGTTTTGACCACTCACTACATGAGACAAATAACATACCAGACTAAATCTCTATTCTCTACAGTCTGCAGTTGTATAAAGGCATGAGAAAGCTGGCAGGCCAAGCAGATTGGTGCTGTACAGAGTATCATCCCAAACCTGTGTTACTCTCATATATTCATAGCATAAGGCCAGGTCTAAGTGCTGGTGGAGTTCCAGCCATTCCCACTGTCATTTAACATTAAAGGCAAAACCAGATCTCAGTACCACATAGTCTGAGGGCTTTTTTCAATACACACGAGACTGAGACAGGGCTCAGCCTGCTCAAGAATTACCAAGCTACCAATCACAACTTAAAAATCCACTTTATTTGACCCTTTCACAGTTGTTGTTGACTCAAGGTTGACCCTTCCTAGTATGTGTCCCTACACTGTTGCCACCCCAGCAAACTACCAGGAAGAGGTCCCTACTTGCAACAGGATTTACACACTGGTCTTTCAAGATGATATTATAGGAATTATTAGGACAGATTTGCCAAACACTTTTCTTCTTCTCCTACTGCTTTCAGCACAGCTATTTCCAATTTACAGTCAAGATTTGAATCGGACCCTGAAGCAAGTAGCATTGTGAAAGCTTCCCTCCCTTCTCTCCCAGTGTATTCCTCACTAGCCCACTTTTGTCAGACTGTCTTAGATCAAAGCTATTTAGACATAGGAAACAGAATGACCCATTCTACAAAAAAGAAAGTAGTTCAAATACTCTTGTGCAGCTGCTTTATGTGATTTAAAAAATTATGTTAGAGGCCATCATATGAATGGGGTTTTTTTCTGTGCAACATGCACATCTCTGTGCAGCCATCTACCCTGGGCACTTACCGTTCAGGCTCATGGGAAGTGCATCACTGGGTGCCAATTGAGCCACTGAAAAACTTGACAAACTGTTGCTTGCAAATGAGCTCGTTTTATTTTCCTTTGTTCTAGGTTATTTGGAACATTTGTTTTTCTCCAAAAACTGGGGAAGAGTAGCAGGGTATCTCGGCATTAAGTACAGGAACTCACCACTCAGGGGGCTAGCTCAAACTGGCATGTATGTTTTCAGATACTAAAGAAAAACAAAACACTAAAATCAATATAGTCTACTAGCTATGTTCTTCTCTTCACCTTTGTCATCCTTTTTTCCTAACACCTAGCACACATTCTCTTTCTTGGAGGCTGACACCTTGAGGATCATGGCCGTTTATAATGTTTCCAGTTTGTCCAGGCTTTCGAACCATCTGAATTCTTAAATTTTACTGCTTCTTATTCAACACTGAATCTCAGGTGTTATGGCACTTAGACTTCCCAGTGACTAGGTTGGTCTTTGATTATTGTCTATGAGTACATACTCATGCCCAGAAGAGAACAACAACAAAAAAATTAAATCTCCAAAACAGTCAGTTTTCCTCTGTGGGACATGGAGGACATGGGGACAGAAAGTTCACAACACGGTCATTCAGTGAAAGACATACTTCCAGGTGCATTAAAACAAATAAAAGCAGCTCTGTAAGACAGCAGCAGCATATACTCTGTCCCAGCGTTGTTTGGTGCTGCTGTTTTTCCTAAATGGCTCAGCAGAGCTCCCAGAGAACTGCCACTCTGAGCAAACAAATTTAAAAAGGTACTGTCAGGCTGCCAGACTAGATAAGCAAGTAGAAAACAAACATCTTACTCATTTGCTCTGGCAGTTGCCCTGTACAGCCTATCCCAGCTCTGTGGCTATAGGGGAGTAAGTAAAACATTCGAAAAAGAAAGGCTTGTTATCTTTCAAGAAAAGAAAAATATACACACACATATATATATAGATGGATATATATATAAAACCAAATGCAGATATGAAGAATGTTAGTTGCTGCAGAAAAAAAAAATACTATAAAGCCCTAAACATCTAAATTTGGTAGATCTGTCAGCTTGGACGTCTTCCACATCTGCTGTACTTCAAAGCAACAACCCTGCTCACATGCTTTCAAGCTGAATATATCTTTATGCATTTTTCTGAACCATCCCCTGGAACTGCTTTTTCCTCTTCCTGCCCTGTGGGCAGTACAGTGTAACTTGAGTTGGCACAGCTGCTGACATGGCTGTTACAATCCATGTTGCTCATTCAAAATTCTCTACTTTTAGCAGCTACACTTGCAAAGTGTAGATCTCCTGCATCCCTGCACAATATCCAAAAAGTAAAGAAATTCAGAGTAAATAGAAGCAAATACTGGCTGAGTAAATAATTTGCAAAGAAACTGCTGATCTAAGGCTGAATTTAACCTGCAGGTTAACCTGCCCACATAAGAGATTTTTGATTACATTGTTATTTGGTTCATTATTCATGTACGTAGTAAAAAAAATGGAAGAATGAACTGTTCATCCTTACCTTTTCATAAAGGTAGCTAAGGCTATTTTTCATAGCTATCATATATTAGAGGGCAGGCAGTAAAAACCTTAGCAATACAAACAGGAAGACAGATTGTCTCGCATTGACTCTATATTCAGAGGAAATGTAGACAGTGGTTCAGCAAGTACGTAGTGACATGGGTTGCTTTAAAACATGTAAACAGTCCTATTGGTTGAAAATCAAGCACATGCTTAGCTAATACCATACCATCATTGCTAAGCAAATAAGATGAATGTTCTGCTTCTGAAGATAAAGTTAAGGGCTTCGCATTTCTCTTCCTGCAACAGCTACCATGCATCTTATCTGAGTCTGGAAGTGCTGCGATTGCCACTTGTTTTCATGTTTGTTTCATGTTATCAAGAGAATACAGAAACCCAACCTCAGCTGTCAGAGCACCATCCAGAAACTGTTACAAGAGGTTATGAAGTGTGTGATACCATGAAATAGAATTAGAATAGGAAGTGCTATACTCTGTGGTGCTTGTAAAATGGGGCACAAATTTTGTGTAAATGTTGGGCATGTATATGCCGATCACTCAGGCTGGTGGTTTGACTGGGGTGGGAATGCAGCTTAGGGATCTAACTTCAGATGTGAATGCCTACACAAGAGCCAGTGCCTAAGGAGCCCTGAGAAAGGTGCCCAACCATTCTCAGGATGAGGTGAACACCACTTGAGAGCAGCTCATCAGCCCACGTGCTTTCAGCACTGATGACCGAATATGGCTAATATTTACAGGGAGTAACAAATTGTGGCTGTCTGAATTAATTCCTTCAAGTATTTATTGCCAAACATTTTGTGTAACATCGGCAATGATGTTCCTATTCCATTTAAAATCACTGTAGCAGTTTTGTTCACAAAGAAATGCACCCTGAACGGAACAGGTAGGAAGGAAATCTCTGCAGTATTCATATCAATCTGCTCTTTACTCCCACACACACACTAATGCTGTGCCCTCTGCTAATTTCTATTGAAATGACTGTCTCTCTATACATAGTTTTCTGATGAGACAGAAGATCAGCCACTGCCTTGGGTTCAATATTGAAGAGCACCCAACACCACAATTTCGTCTCACAGCTGTGCGACAACCCAAGAGAAGAGGAAAGACAAGACAGCGTTCAGCACTAAGCACAAATGGGGTAACAGCATGCACCCTCCTACCATTTCCTGCAACGGCCTCTCTCTGCCCAGGACTCGCATTCTCTCCTTTTCTGGATGCTGTCGATGTCTCAGCTCCTCCAGCTCACCAACTCTCCTCTCTGACATGTCCAGTTTTGCTTTCATTTCTGCCAGCTGAAAAGCAAGTAACAGACTGTGGTGGGCTGACTGGAGATCCTGAAAGGCACAGCACCCCAAAGGTGCCTTCAAATCCTTTCAGCTCTCAGCAGATTGACATAAAGCAGTGGATTTGGTCAGATGTAAATTTCGCAGCCACTGACTTTCCCTTTTCCACCTCTAAATTCTGCTGCTCTGTCTGCTGCAGAGAGTTTTAGTGATTCTGGGCAACTTCTCTGTTGGTGTTAACCCAGTTGGCTCTAGCACTGATTTACTGCCAAAGGGCAGCTACCATGAGTCTGTCCCTCCATATGAATTCTCCATTTTAATGCTCTTTTACTTTCCTTTTGCAATGTGAACTCCTTCTGCAGTAGAGACTCCTTTAGCCAGAGGCATAAAATAGTCCCATATTGAATGAGCCTCTTCAATTTGGAAAGGAAAAAAAAATTCAAAGGAATTATCTGGCTCTCAGTAAAGCTTACTGGAAAGTATTAGAGAGAAAACTTTCCTGATAAGCACATGAGGTCAGTCTGCAAATTTCTTTTTCACAGAAGGAAACAAGAGATGAGAAGTGTCAGCCAAGAAACCAACTTGGGTTTTGGAATAGCAGGCAAAATTATAAGCAGCCAGCTTCACTAGGCAGCTGATTATAACGCCTGCAAAGATGCCACACAGCTGCAAGCAAGGAACGTAAGTTATGCCAACGGGATCTTGACAAAAAAAGGAAATAAGCATTTCTTTAATTTTTTTTTAATTAAGAACTTTTGTACAGAGCAGTTTCTCAAAAGCAAAAAAGTTTCTCTGCTTCTAGAAGGCAGTATTGATAAAAGATTTATCTGAGAGCTTCCTCATTACATGTGAGCTTGCAGGCTTCACAAGTCAGCCGTAAGAGGTGGGACAAGGACCAACGAACGTGTGATGATATGGAGCAGTGGCTGGGCACACCACGCACTGCAGGCTGAATTTCAGTTAATCTTGCTCTGAATTACGAGCAATTTTGATTAACTTGTGGAAGGCATGAAGATCTCTGCTGTCATTTCTATCCTGGTTCCTACTATTTTAGAGATGGTGGGTTTCTCTGGTTATTTTGTACTACTGAATATCGTACCCATATTAACTTCACTTTTATGTGATAACGCCACAGTAAACCTGATGCTTTTTTTTTTTTCCCCCAAGACAGTTAGAGTAGCTATGGCCAGTTGGACTTAAAGCACAGACTTAACTATCAGCAGGTGGTATTCATATTCCAATAGAAGTAGTCAACATTGTTACCTGTTTTTCATAAAGCTGTTTCATACTTCTAAATTGATGATCCCATTGCTTGTTCACCTCCAGAAGCTGTAATTATCAGGAAGCCACAGTAAATAACCCTTATTTCAAGATTGTCAATAAATAAAAATTAGACTGGCATTCTAATCCTCTAGCTATGAGTGTTCACAATCCCCTCACTATCTGGCCAGTTCAATATAACAAAAAGCAAGTTTAAGGTTTGGCAATCTTTACAACAGCCCATCTGCCAGCATTCTGGTATTTCAGTTAAAGCACATGAATGCTCAGGAAGTCACATTCAGGAAATAAGCAAATACACAATAAGCTACAGGTGAATCACTTGCAACATCATACAAGTTCCAAGCTGCAACTGCTAAATGGCCAAGGACACTCTTTTGTTAGTTTGCTCTAAGTTACATAGACATATTTTCAATGACAAGGTCTCTGACTTCAAACAAGTGAATTGAAGTCTCCTATTAACTGTAATTACCACTGGGTGGAAACCCCACTTGCCTTTTTCAGTACCACTAAACCGAGCAAGTGTATGCATGCAAGACAGGGGCAACTGGCTAACAACAAACATATAAGTGGGAAGAGTGAAGTCAGTGTATGTGCATTTTTATTGGATAAAGCCAAATAAGTCCCTCTGAAGCATTCTGCTTTGTATGACATAGGGTCAGTCTTGAGGATGCTTAGCCAAAGAACACCTTCCAGTTTGCTGCTACTTGTGACCAACACACCACTGGCTAATACTTACAGAGGTTTCTTGCCCTTTAGAATAGCAATCATTAAGAAAGTTTGCCCTTTTTACTGTATAAATCACTGCTCTTCTAAATTCACAGCTGTGTTACAGTAAGTCATCATTTGTTTTAGCAACAGTTCTCCAAATACAACTCTGCCTAGCTTAGTAAGCAGGACTATAGGAACTAGTTTACACATAATTTTAAGTGCTTGCATACTTTGGGCTGTGAAGAAATACAAAGCAGAAAATCTCCACACAGAAATTTTCTTACAGGAGTGTGGGATGAGATTTCCAGAGGGAAAACTTAGGCCTTGCTGGACTAGCAGATGAAATAAATTGCAGCAAAAACACAGCATAAGTAACAGTGATAACAGATTCAACTATTTCCTGCCCTGGACATATCACTGATATTGTAATGTCTGCCTTAGAGGCTATAACCGTAAAGGTTAAGGGTAAACTTAAGGTTACCTCTCGTCTCTGCCTTTCCAGTGAGAGGATCTGTTGTTCCAGAGAACTGGCTGATGAAGTCTTCTTTTTGGTCAGTAGTATGTGCCTCGACTGGAGAACAGAAATCTTAAAAAAATTAATGCTTTCAGCATCCTCTCTTCAAGTCAAGATTATCATATAAAACTCACACCCACCCTGCCACATGCATGCAAAGAAACAGAAACAGCAACATTTCTTACGTTGCACTTGTGTTTCAGTACCTTTACACCTGCTGATAGCCGATTCTGAAGCGTACATCTGTTTTAACCAAGCTTAGTCTGTGTTTTAATTGAAGCATTATGCAAATGCCCACTGAAATAAACAAAATTATGTCTATTTGTACCATCTGAGACAGAGAACACAAAATAGGATTTTGATTATCTTACAGATGGTGACACAAACAAGCAGTACAAGCTGCAAAAGTTGAGCATAAGTAGAAGTGGGCATAAGTAATGCCCTTCAATTGCAAGAACTAGAATAATTAGTAGTATTGGCCCTGGTAAGTGTTTGCAGGCACAAAGCAATAAACATTAGCACAATGAGTTCAAAACAAGCAATACAGAAAATGAATAGGCCATTTGGAGAAATTAGGAAATCATCCTGCAATTGTTCCATTTTTTAATGTGTGGAGTTCTGTGACAACAGCAACTAAGCCCTCATTTTTATAATGGGAATCTCGTGTATCACAATTTCCAAGAAGTTCCTGTGGATAATACACATGAAGATAAACACGTAATCCATCTTATAAAAATATATAAATACAGCTGTACTGGAAAAAAAGATTCATGCTCATAAAAACAAAACGTACTATGTCCAGTCACATGGTCAGGGATTTTTTTTCCGTATACTGAATTCTCAAATAATATATGAGAAACCATAGAATAAAAGTGTTAGCACTTCTGAGGAAAGTAAATTTATTTCAGGAGATTTCAGACCTCAGCTAGGGAACATAAAGCCAAACACCAATGAAGAAGATCAAAGAATAGTTTTGTTGTGCCTTTTGACAGGCACAAATCCTGACCACTTATTTGCTCCATGGCCAGTCCTGCCAAGCTGTAATGTGGACCACTTCCATGCCAGAAAACACTTAATCCCTCTTCTTGTAGAAGTTCATCAACATGTTTAACTTGAAGTATCTGAAGCAAATGCCTGGCAGTCAATGGAATTATTAATGAGGTCAATTGTCTCGAGAATCTGAGCCTTAGGCATGTATTTAAGTGTGCAAAGAGTCCTACTAAAGTCAACAAGACAACTCACAAATCTAACTGCTATATATACACTCTGCATCAACTGGCTCACATACTGCTCACAGAAGTTGCTGGGTCAGTAAAATTAATGTTTCTACCCTCTGTATAATAACAAATTTAAATTACTTTTAAAAAGGTCATTATTGAAAAGAAAGTATTTTAAAATACTTTTAGGAGAAAAAAACCACTAAGGAAGGTTTTCTTTCTAAGTGCCATATCCAAAAATAATTTTAACATTTCCTTCTACTTGTAAACAGTGTAAATCATGCAGACAAACCTACTGAAACACACAGACATTGTCACTCTACAAAGTGTCACGCATGACACAAGCACCAGCTGAAGCCATTCCTGTTAATTAGGACTTCAGAGGACAACCAAAACAGTCACTTACTTCTAGTGGGTCTGCTGGGGCTTCCATGTCACTCACATCTGCCCCCGCACATCCAAGATGGCCTTGAACATTTTTTTCACTACCGGTCTTTGGAAGAAGAAGAGCAATGAAACAGATATTTTACACTGGCTAATGGAGTGGGAGAATTGCCCATAAGATCTGCAAGTGCTGCCTGTGGAAGCAGTCGAGGCTCAGAAACAGGTGGTGGAATTTTGATTTTAACCTTTTCCTCCTTCTTGGCCAGGGCTTCCCAGAAGGGCTGAAGCGCACTGCCTATGACTAATAAGCCAGTAAGTAATAAGGCAGTACTCTGCCTGGTGTGTATGTAAATTGCAATGGACTGGCTAGTTCACCCCGAGAGAGGAAGTTGCATGTGTAAGGGAAGGAAGGGTATGTTTTTTTCAGTAAATAAGAGGATAGGGTTTTCTATCCCCACTTGTATTTATAAAAACGGACTTATGTAAGACAAGTATTAAGTAACAGCAAGATGCTGTGAACAATCATGACAGAAAAATTAGTGAGTCATGCTTAGGAAGGAAGAAGTGAAGTCCATTAACAGCTATGGAGGAGAGCACATCCACAAACCCCAAGATGTTCAGGGGAAAACCGTAATTGGAAGATGGATTTACTTTCCCTGAAAAGCTGCACAAAGATGAAGAATGAGAGATGGTGTTATTCTTCTAAGGACCTTTTATTTGCAGTTCTAGTACTCACCCTTTCTAAGCATGGATGTAGCTTCAACCTACTCAGGTCTTCACTTGAGTACTCAAGGTACCCAACACTTCAAACCTGTGTCTTAGTTTCCCATTTGAAAAAAGAGCTTAACATTATCAAGTTAAACTCAAAGGAAAGATTAACAATGAAAAGGTTTCTACAGACTTCACAAAGTCAGGATTAAATAAAAAAGCACAAAGAATTGTCATCTTCAGTCTTGGAACTCTGAATATCAAGGAATTTGAGAAGAAAACATGAAAGAAAAGAAAAATTGTTTTCCTCATTGTGGCAAGATTCCTAGGCCTGAGACTTTTCCATTGGAGGCAAAGGTTGCTTATTTACTTATCAAATAATGGAATGAAAGCTAGCCTGTGAAATTTAACATAAAATAATATAAATCTGTGAGAGATCTTTCAAATTCCAAAAAAGGATTTAAACAAAGTAAAGTAATCCTGTGAGATGCTGGGATTTAATAGCCACATTCCAGACCTCCGGTTCATGTATGACTAAGCAGCTCCTGTTTTGCAAGGCAGAAAATTCCATTTGAAAGAAAGCTACTATTTCATAAAATTTGCATTCGAATTATATCCTCTCTACGCTGATGTCCTTTTTATTTTTGCCTGGTTTATGAAGCCACTGGAAAATTCATGACAATTAAAAAACTTGAGAAATTAAAAAACAAATGTTATTTTAATAAAGGCATTTTTAGATTCTACATAGGAGTTATCCAACCCATCAAAAATAAAATAATTCCATCTGTATCTATGCCAAAACTAGTCTTCGAGCAAATATCCCTTCCAGGCACAGGATTGGCTTAAAGAAGGAAGAACTACTGGCTGATAACACAACAGCAACTTCTATAATTGCATTTCTTGACATTTTTGTAGTGATTAATATATTTTAAGAAATATAAGCCAGTATCTGTCAGGCAATGAAACAAAGTAAACCTCTGTACCACGTAACCAAGGTTCAGTGAAACAGGAAGGCCATCCTCTGGGAAACAGACATGCGAGAAGACCAACTTCTAAAATGAATAAACATACCGTGCTACCTCAGAGAACTAAGTAATAGTTACACTGTAAAATCCCCATAGTGGAGAAGGAAGAGGAAACACCACACATTTTAGAAATGATACCAAGTATTATACTATTATTAAAAGTTTATGTCAAATCAAAGCGTACACCTAATGACTTCAAAGTCCTTTGCAAAAGTAGGCAATAAACCTATTATACACATAGGGAAACAGACCAACTGTTCACCAAGCTGGGAGGAGTGGCTGACACGC
>NW_010172296.1:0-2259 GCF_000695765.1 Mesitornis unicolor | reverse complement strand
GCGGGGCTTAAGCTTAAGTTGTGGTCAGGGACAACCAAGCCCAGCCGGACAAGGCCGGTGCTGCGCCACCCACACCTGGGGCTGCGTTGGTCAGGGCCAGTGCCAGAAAGAGAGACATGCCCTACACCACCCTTAAATACATGAATTCGCAGGGGTGCTGATTGGCTTGGCCCTGGTCAGAGGTGGGTCTGACAAAGGAAAATGGGGAGCTTTTCAGGTAGCTTCTTAAAGGGCCATCTCCATAGCCCTTCCCCTGTTACCAAAGACACAACCAAAAACCCCTCACAGAAAACCCAATACAATATGCTTTATCAAGCTATGTACAAGTGAGTCAAGATGATCATGCAGGATGAATTCATGCATCAGTCAGGTATTTGCATTCAGCAAAGAGACCTATTTTCCCATCACTTTGTTATGGAAAGACTCTGGCATCCCTTGCTACAAGTGAGTTTATCCTGTAAGACAACTTTTCCTTCATCTGGAACTCTCCACTTGTTCCTTGAGCTACTAATCTACTCAATTCACTTCTTGCTTAACAAACCTTTGGCTGCACCTTCAGGTAGCTTCCTCTTTTTTTCTGTCCACCCCACTGATTGGTGCCACTAAGACAGTGGAGTCAGAGAAAGGTCAGAGGCTTATACCATGAGTGCCTCTATATCCTGCTAAGGGCATTTGTTTACCTCTTTGATCAAGACTAGGAGTGCAAATGAGGGCATCTGAGCTGTGACCATATTTCCCCCTTTTGTTCATCATGTAGGACAAAGAGTGTGGCTGGAATGGACAGCTGAGCGCTACAGCCTCTTAAACGTCATGCATTAAGAATTTTCTTGCATACATCTTCAGTGTTCAGCACCATTACTGAGATGTTCTTGAAAGGCTACAGCATAGCTTTTTATGGATTGGAAAATTAAAATGGAACCACAGCACCATATAGCGGGCAATGCCAAAAAAACTCTCATTATTAGCAGAACTATATATGGTAGAGTAAGGAATTAATAATATTCCATTGAAAAGACTGTCTTTCCTTCCAACAGTTAGTCATCTTAAATAAAACTATTTAAAACAAAACTTGTTCTCAGTGTTATTCTGTTGTCCAGATTTTGTACAAACTTTCATTCTGAGATATAGTACTTTTTTAAAACGTCTAGATGAAGAAGGAAAATAACACAATGGTATTATAAAAACTAACAATAATAGGAGCTAACAAAAATTTGTTAATTATTAATTTTATCCTAGGAACAAATCTTACCAAGTGTTAATAATCTCTTTGAGCTAAACTAAGCACTGAGCAAAGATATCGCGTGTGTAGCTGCACAGGCAATATCAACAACTTATTCTACCCTTTTCATTCCAAAATACCGGGTTCATCAAACCCAAATTTATTTCCAGATATTTTTTAATTTCAACATTTTTTCCTTAGATTTGGGATTAAATTTCTGATCCAAATGAGAGAGAGAGAAGCAGAAGCTATTCCCCAAGTGACTGTTGAACTGGGACGTGGAAGCCACAGGTGCAAGTTCCTGTCTATATCAGACAGAAGGAATTTCATTGCGGAGAAAGTATTGCATTTCACATGAGTGCCTCCAGTATTGCTATTCTGAGAACAGATCTCTTTTTTTTGGGTTTTACACCAATAAAAAAATGTTTCAAAGTCTCTTGTTCTTTTCCAATATGGAATGAAAACAAATTTCCAAATCTCCCACTTTTTTCCCCCCTGAACTTGAATTCTCATTTTTCATCTAGCTCTGCAATTACATGGCCCATCATATATTTTATTGCCAATCTTACATATGTCATAAACAGAGTCTCCAGCTACATAATGAATTATTTAGATGAAGGAAGTGAATCCCAGAACGTTGCAAGTTTCCTGCGTGAATACTTTTGTGCCTCTCGTTTGTCACACACTTCATCCCAAATTTGGCTCTTGTCAGATTGGGAGCAAAGGCCCCGAGTAGCCGCCCGAGTAGAAGCATCTGTTTTTCCCCTTTTTTTCCAGAGCCTGGAGGAGGTAAAAATACAACACTGCTATACTGGGTGTGTTTTATTACCCACTGTGTATCTGCCTTGTCCCTGTGCTTGCAGTCAAGTAGGGAAGATGGAAATATTTCTTCATTCTTAATGGCTTTGTTCATGGATAGTGTGAGTTCTGGCACATCAGCCGTATCTGCATGAACATCATGCTATGGTTTATCCAGGTCTTATGTGGCTACAGAGAAAGTGAAACAGCTTTTATATTTCACAGAATCACAGAATCACAGA
>NW_010172295.1:0-2416 GCF_000695765.1 Mesitornis unicolor | reverse complement strand
TCTGTGATTCTGTGATTCTGTGATTGAGTCACTGCCCTTTGAAGCGTTTAAAAGAAGATTAGATATTGTGCTTAGGGACATGGTCTAGTGGGAGACTTAGAGCTGGTTCAATGGTTGGACTTGATGATCTTAAAGGTCTTTTCCAATCAAAACTTATTCTATTATTATATATATATATATGTATTTATATGTATATATTTAAGATACCTTAATATATGTTAGCTTGAGTCGATTAATTTGGAGAATTATTCAATTAAATGGAGGCACAGCCATGTGACCTGGAATGAAAACAACTCTGCTGAAGATAATTAGTTTTTCTTATTACTGTTGGAACATATGTATGTTCAGATTTACAAACTGAATTATTTTACTAACAAATTAAGAATTATCAATATTTACCACATCGGAAAGATGGTTGTCAATGAAATTAGTTATGTTCGATAGTCTCTGCAGATCTAGGAGTGGTAGTCAGAATAGAATAATTGCTGAGAATGAAATTAATGTTTCACCAGCTTTATGAAAATTTACATAACATGTTTTTGTTATGTTCGTGTCTTTGTACAAAAAAGCAAGACTAGATTATCACAGAATCATGCATTTGGATTATCACACAATACTAGAACTAGGCTGCACAGCCTTAGTAAACTCCTCCAAGTGTAAAAAAATCACTGTCTTCTAAGTTCATTCATTTCCTCTGAAGTAGTTCAGAGAGAGGAGACAATCAAAACCAGTTTGAACTAAAAAATGTATGACTTCCTAGATTATTTCCTACCCATAAATGAGGAGAAGATCATCAGCTCTGTAGATAGCTACATTTGTACATTAAAGGGAGATTATATAGTCCATCAGAAGATGTCACAATAAACAAGAAAAAAAATTATTAACTAACCAAAGCTCTAGGACAGGGGACAAAAACCAGAGCATTGACAGTTCATTATAATTATTTTCAATATATCTTCCCCTTTCAAGGTGAGAATATGTTATTGAGAGGGAGAGGATGGGATTCCTAAAAGGATGACAGAGTTTCAAAAGCTTCCCATAAAAATTTCATTTCTGGAAAGTTCTGGATTCAAGCTTGAAGTGTTGAGAATCTACAATGCAGTACTCATCAATCAGAATTTGTCTAGAATCACATTGTTTGCCAGTCAATTTGCACAGAGTATAAAATTCAAATAGGAATAATTTTTAAAGATTTTACCGACTAGAAAGAGCATTCTTACATAAATAAGATACACTATGTAAGAGCTAAAGGGATAATAGCTAAATTAAATCAGTCAGTAGTAATGAAAAAAAATAGTAATTATATGAAAAAGGACTTCAAATGAGTTTTTAAAAGGGGGCGAGTGAAAAAAACCAACCAGTTTTCCTTTGAGCTCCTATTCCTGCTCAATACTTTCATGTGGAAAAGTACAAACACACACTGTACAGATCATTGACATATGAATAGAAAAGCTGGAAGCTAGCAGAAAAAATGCAGTCTTTATATGCTGCATGCCTGAAAATTCTCTTTTATGAGTTTTCATTGGTGAAAAAGGAGAAACAAGCCTAGTATGTATAAATTGATCCCAAGGCGTAGACTAAAACTTGCTACAGTCTTAGAAAAACATCTGAATAAGATTAATGAAAAACTCCCCATAAAATAACAAATGCATGTGAAAAGTTCTAAATTATCCTCTTTAAAAATGTATTGTAAATCTCATTATGTGTAAATCTGTCTTATGCAATGTATGTGCTGTGAATTTATAAGTCAATACACTTTAAATATAGATAAGGTTTATGCAATATATTCTATTACCTTTCCATCTTGGAAATAAAAACTAATAAGACAGAAAGATACAATGCAGTCCAATGGAATATACCTCATAAAAACATGAATACACAGGCAAGATTATAAATTACATTAATTCCACAAACACAATTTTAGCTTTGTTCATGGAAAACTGTGAATAACTAAAACAGCAGTGGTAGCAGAAATTTCAACACCACATATCTCTCTTCAGTGGATATCACTTGGAATGGTCCCATAAACAGGCAAGAGACAAAAATACATTTAATTAGCAGATCTCTGATGCAATTATAATAATCTTCAGCAGTTTCCAGATGTACTACACTGTATGATATGTACTAATGGTAGAAAACAACAGATGTTATGAGACTGAACACAAGGAACCTATTGACTGTGGCATTCTGCCGTATTTGTAAAACTCATTAATAGAATCAACTCTGGAGTAGCAAAGTAGTGAAAATTTCTTTACAAACAAAAGGTTTCTCCTATGGAATTATATCCAGCATTTCACATCTTCATCATGTTTCATTTCATGAAGAAAGTAATCTGAGAATCATAGAATCATGCCTTTTGCATCATGGTGGGCCCAACTTTAAAACTCTTCACAGAATCACAGAATCACAGAACATT
>NW_010172294.1:21023-31623 GCF_000695765.1 Mesitornis unicolor | reverse complement strand
CGAGGTCCCTTCCAACTCCTAATATTCCTTGATTCTTTGATACTGTGTAAACTCTTTGACATATATCAGTAATCACTCTGAAACTATATGCTTTTTTCTACTGCTCAGTTTACCTTGTCAGTGTGGTGAATATCTCCACCAATGAACTTAGACAAGGAAATACTAAAAACCTTAACATACTGTGTGCATGTGTATATATAACATCTTTATGTATATATTCATACATGCACAGACACATACCCAAAAATACTTCACTGAAGCGTAGTGAGTTTTGAAGAGAACTTGGCACTACTGAAAGAATCATATAAATGAACCTGAAAACTGGTTGTCAAATAATGCAAACCAAGGCACAGAACACCATATAGTATATTAAATACTTTGAGCTTACTGAGTTGCTTGCTTGGACTTGCAAGAGAAACCTGAAAACTGAGATATATAGTCAGTATGAAACAGCACTTAGGAGTATGTGCTTTGCCTCCTACTCCTGCATATTTTATAATTTCTGTTAATTATGACTTTTATTGATGGGTAATCTTCAAAGAGGTATAGGAAGATCTCTGAAGGAGAGGTTGACTACAAGGAATAAAATGGGTACAGTCACAAATCAAGGGGTGGAATATGGAAACAGCCCTGGATCTGTGGGTCAAACACTCAAAAGCATGAGGGGGCTAAACACAGCAGTGAGTCAGAGGCAAGGCAGATTTTCTCCTAGGGGAAAGGGAGGGGAAGATCAAGGACTCTGGTGCAGGGAGGCAATCTGGAAAGAAGAGTTTTTCTGACATGGAGAAGTAGAAAGATTCAGGAGATCTGTGGGTGACAGAGCAGGGATATAAAGCCATTATTGAAACAACTGAAAATTCAGATTTTGTTACCTGCAAGTCTACATCTTCCTCTGGAAGCTTGTACCCCTCACTGTTGACTGTAGGTAGTGTCTTAGACCGTACCTACTTGAAAGTTTCATAGGAGTCCAAAGACAACGTAAAAAACCCTGAGTTTCCAGCAAGTTAACATAAAAAATATTTTCAGGAAAAAAAAAGGAAAAATCCTCCTGGACTTCAACGGTACAATGTATCCCAGGCCTGACTAGTATTGTCTTAAAAAAAAAATAGAAGAGAAGAATGCCATCACAAGTCATTGAACAAAGTTCTGACATTTTATAACCTTATAATCTCTGTAAGTAGTATAAGAACTGTCCCCTTGTAGTTTCCAACAGACAGATGTAAATGAACTGGAAAAGTCGTGATGATCTTGTAATCAAAATGAAAAGCCATTGGCTGTTTACATCCATTTGTAGTTTGATTAAAGAGCAGAACACTGAACCCTGCTAAAGGACAAATTGCAACCAGCCATATGTCGAAACACAAAAGACTGCAAAGCAAATACCTTGTTAGAACATGTATCAGACTTCCAAAATTATCACGGTATGTGACGACTATGGCACAGCCCCATTTCATTAGCTGGTGAGGTTGCCCTGCAACAGAAGGAGGATAGAGAAAGAAGTGAGAGCCTCTGCATCTTGTTTGCTCTTAGAAATGCTTCTTATAGCCTGAACCTGTGGAAGTTCTTGTTTGGTATCACCTTCTGCTTCTCCTGCTACATGTATAATACACACATGGATGTGAACCACATATAATACGCATATGGATGTGAACCAGAAACACTAGACAAATTTCCTTCTTGCACTTTGGAATGACAATCCGAGATAACTCCATCTCACTTTAGAGAACCTAACTCAGAGCTGAATTTTATTGAGTAACTGTGTTTGAATATCTTTCATCTCTTAAAAGAAGTTATCCTACTGTTTTTAATTTATGTATTTCAAGCACTATTAGATGGTTTGTTTGTTGAATAATTGTATCAAAGAGTTCACTTGATGTTTAGTACTTCCTAACTTTCAATGCTTTTGTTGTTTTCCATCAATATCAAAAAACCTTCTATTTTGTGGAAGTACTATCTTTCTGTATCCAGTGAATTTGGGGTTCAGAGTCAGAGACACAATAAACCATAGCTACCATGGTTAATCTGGTATAGTACAATCAGGAACTCAGTCCTGAAAGTTCCTGAGCAAAGGTGTCCCAGGGTTTTCCATAGCAAGGACAACACACCCGTAAGTCTTCCCTGTGGAGAACACTGGACAACCATCATGTCACTACTTTCAACTGGCACCATCCTTTAGTTGATTCCTGATGTTTCTAGAATTAATTATTGATGATTTGAAGGAGTCAGGGCAACCTCTGAAACCAGGTCCTTTGAAGTGATACATTCCAAGGTGCAGAAATTAGTATAGCTGTGCAGCAGTCTGGATTATCATACGAATACAATGCATTTAGAGACAACCACATCCTATTACCACATTCTATTAAATACAACTCTGCAAAAAGGAAGACTCTGCACTTCATTTATTGAAGAACAGGCACAGAAAAAAAAAGAATTTGCACATTAACAGCCTTTGAAGCTTCTTCATACTCTCACTTATCTCACAGAAATGTTTTGATTCTGCTATGACCAAAATAAAATGGCTGAAGAGGACTAGAAAGTTGAAGTCAAATTAATACATCCATAGCTTTCCCTGAGCAGATTATGGTGCAGTTGAGAACAAGGATCTCCATTATGAGAAGGATTGGTAATACTATGTTTACTGGGCAAGAACATGTAGCAAAATAGCATTGAAAAAATTCTATCTTGTCACAAAAATTGGCTTTGTAAAAAATAAGAAATACTTCTGCTGAAGAAAGAGAAGAATTGAGATAGAGTTCAGTGAAGCAACCACTTCAACACATTTGAATTTAAGAAATCCTTTAATTGTATAACCACTTCCAAATGGTTGTGTTTTCTTGGCACAAATTGTCAAGAAAAGCAAATATTAAACTCCAGTGCTGGAATAATAAATATAAGTAAAATACAAGCCTGAGCAGGGTCCAGCATTTCGTTTATGCAATATTTGTACTTCCACATATGCCTTCAACAAGTGGGGTAAAATATCAAGTAGGACTGCTCTACACAAAACTTCAAAGAAAATGCTGAATTCTGTAGTCCACAAGAATATTGCTACCTCAGGGTCTGACTCTCTCCTTCCTTTTCCAGTTTGTACAATAGGAGTTCACCACATAAGTCTTTGAATCAGCAAGGAGAAATAACATCACAGCAAGATGGTGCCTGTTCTGCCTGCATGCTGCTTGTAAAAAAAAATAAATAAAAAAAATAAAAAAAATATTTTTGCCTATATTTTAGCAAAGAACACAAAAGTTCTGCAAACCAAATCACCAGATCCTCAGTAAGAGGTAACAGTCTGTATAGCGCAAGCAGCTTGCTTTAGGTGTTGCACTGACTAGCTTCTATTTTTTAAGTCTTAGTGTAGTGTGGGATGGATACAAACTACTCTCAAGCAATGGATATCTGACTTGGCACTAGGCGCCTGGTAACTATTTTTATGAGAAGAGACCAATCACAAGATGGCTTTATCATCATCAAGTAATAAACACTATTAGGCATGGATAAGTAGCACTAAACAACAAAATCACAACTAAAACAAATCTTACCTGTATTTTTTGGAAAGCATACTGCACAACACACAGAATAAAACTTTGTATGTGGCCCTAAGCTTAAAAATAAAGGAGATACTACTAAGGTTGTTTTACAACATTATTTTCAGTGAGATTCATCATATGGTTAAAGTGAAGGGGTTCTCTGTGTCAACCTGGTAATTTTTCATTCCAGAGAATAATACCTAGACAACGGTTCCCTATGTTGGTGAAGTCCTGAGTCCAGTGAAACCAGCAGTAGTTTTGCCCTTGACTTTGATGAGGGCATAGTTTCCTACATGTGCTCAAAACTTAGAGCACGAATATGAAAGCATGTAGTGACTTTCACTGTAAGAGTATATTTGTGCTGCACATGAATTATGTTCACAAATTCTACCAACTTATCCTTTTTATATGTATTTCACATGCATTTCAGTAGAAATTTCTTCCTCATAGTATGTTTTAAAAAATTCTTATATTCTTGGTTTTTTTTGCTTTGATTAAAAAATGCATTGTTTCTGTGATCCTTGAACTAGGGCAACTAAGAATGTATAAAACTGACAGCTAATACACACAGATTTCACAGGTAAAAATATGTTTTTGATTTAAAGCAGAATCTAATTTAAAAGCAAATATTCTCTCAGAGCATTTACAATTCAAATATTGACACAAATGCATGAAAACAATGAAGTCAGTAGTCTAGAAACTGTAGATAAAAGTTTAGACTGAGTGTCTAAGTTAAATATCTAAGCTGAGAGAAACAGAAAGTAAAGAATTAACTACAGGCTGTTCTATTATATTTAAAGGTTAGAAAGGAATATTTCTAACAAAAGGGGGGAAAATCCAAACCTAGGGACAGAAATGCTCATAAAAAGTATTAATAAAAAAAGAGAGAGAAATCACTCAGTTCTAAGGCTGCTACAGCATACTTGTATATTCAGGGATTGGGAAGAGATTTCTATATTCATATGAAGAAATAACATTTTATTTCTACTTTGAGTAGAAAGAGAACATGCATAACAAGTAAGACAAAATATAGACTGTCATCTAGAAAAGAGTACTGTCTACTCCAAAAAGTTCATTCCTGTGTGTCTTATTTAATATAATTAGAGTTGAGATATTTTTCATATACAGTATTACCAACATTAGTAGGCTGAGACCTGAAAGAACTGAAAATTATTCTAAAATTAGGCCCTGATCCAGCAAAGCACTTAAATATGTGCATAGCAATCCAATTTGCAACAACAGCAACATGCAGAGTTATGGACATGTTTAACGGCTTTGCTGGACACATTTCAGTCACACACTGAAAAACTTACAGAGAAAATAGCAAAGAATATTGCTATGCCATTCATTTCTGTATGTAATCCTCCTGTGCAGGAAATCTTTGTCAAGAAAAAAAAGTAACAATTACAAATAGATACCAAATAAAATCTATTTAAAAAGTCAGTAGGGACCACTTTAAACCCCAAAACACTGAGGGACAGAACAGTATCCTACCAGCTTTCTACTTTCTTCCAGCCAAGAGCTAAGTTTATGTCCCATCCTGAAGATTCTGCTTGTTTTTGAGATGTTCAGCCGCTTATGCACTTCCAGGTATGCTGGCAGCTGGACCTGCTTCCAAGAAATACCTGCCAGGAAGCCCTAAAGTCTCAGATTGCTACAGTCACTCCAGTTAGTGCATAATATGGCTCTTCATTTGGCTGAGAGGATATAAGAAAATTTAATGTGATTTCATGTAGAACAGGGTTAGCTGCCAGATACTTCTATAGTGACTGCCAGCTTGGGTCACATGTCAACCAGTGATCCAACACGAACATTCCTGCAGTCCAGTGAAGGCTCCCAGGCCTTCCTCACCTGTGTCTACCCAGCATGTTAAGAAAGGTCACAAGTACAAATCAAAGTACAGTGATGGGATTTTGCTTTTGAAAAAAAACATCACTAGAAGTAGAGTATGTTATTTCTCTTGATCTCAACAAAGAAGTGTAAGGAAAGTATAAATGTACACAGGGTGGGTAAAAATGTGTTTTAGAGCACACACATATATTGCCCTTGGCACTAAGCATAATGTATAAAATGTTTACAATTTAAATATATGTTTAATTTATGCTACTATTTTTACTTTTGGGTCTCATCTTCAACAGCAAAATCTTATCAGTCATATAAGTTCTTATCATTTTTTCACTTGCCAACAATGAACAGGAGTTCTGAAGTATCTGCATTGCACTAGTGTGAAAGCATATATTAATATTAGAATCATAAATGAACGGCTATTTCACCAACATTTCTTTTCTCTCTCTTTCCCAAAAGGGTATCCTAGTTCTACTAAATATAGTCAGAGCAGAAATTTGGGTTACAAAAACAGTGCCAAAGATATTAACTAATAAATAAAGTTTACGTCTAAAAACACAACCACAAATCAAATGAAGACAACCAATCAGAAAAAGCAACTGCTCCATAAAACTTCAGCATTGTATCTCTTCAGCGTTGTACCTTTCAAAGGTTTAAGCTTCAGTAAAATATTTATACTATATATAAAATTGAAATAAACCATAGGGACACAGGACAAACTGTAAGTATAATGAAGTCTAATTTTAATGTTTTACTGCTTTGATCTTGCAAACTTTAATTTACCAGTGCAGTTCTGAAAGTTTTTTTGCAGATACAGACATTTCACAGAAGCAAATGAAATTGCTGCCAGGAGGGCGAATCAAGATAATCACAGACTGCAGAACTTGCTTATATGTTAGGATTTACAAAACTGCATCCATATCACCACATATGCAGGATCCTATATTTATACTGCATTAAGTTCCTGCTATTCTCTTCATTATAGTTTTGTAACTAACAGAACCTGTTACTATATCTCCAGAACGTGCATTTTAATAAGATTTAGAATTTCTGTTTTGTAGAGAAGTAAAGAAGAGAAAAGAAGAAGTAGGTAGCTTTTCTTAACAGATATCTTGATCTCCTTTATCATTATGGCCTTGTGCCAGTTTTTAACAGATCATACACCAGGACAAAGAGAAGTTAATTACTGTGTGTAAACCTAGTTCTTTTTATGACTCATTTGTTCTCAGTGAGGTCTTCCTTATGCCAACTTTTAAAACAGTACAGTCATTGCATTTTTTACAATAATGCAAATTCCAGAGCTCTGTTGCTGTCAAAAATGACAACACCCATCCAATGTTAAAACTTGAATACTTTTTTCCAGTTGTCAGAAGATACAGTTATCTTACATTCAATGCTTGATCCTGCAGTCTCTTTGCATACGAGTGTTTTATCTGATTAATGATTTTGACATAGATGCCCTTGAGTCAAAACTGTTGCAATGTAATTGCTTTCTTCAGGGTGACCGAGAGCAGGGATTCCCAAGCATGGACTGCACAACTCTTGCATGCAGCTTGGAAACCTCCCAAATCGTCCCCGCAAAACAAACTGAAGGACAACAGCACCTGCAGCAATCCCATGTACCCTAGAAAGGTTGGACTGTTCTTAATAAGAAACATGCCTGTTGTTTTCCAGAAGGGAGAGTTCTTGATTTTGTTTTGACATGGCACTATCTGCTATGGGTCTCTCAGAGTAGATATCACACAGGTATTATTTGTTAAGACCCACTAGCACTTCTAATAGAGGAAACATGGCATCCATTTATAAATTTGCCTGCTTTCTCTAGAAAGATCTAACATTCTCTAACATTAACCTCTCCTTTTTTTCAGCTTTCATGCCATTTGCACTGAAAATATTTATGTGAAAAGAGTTGAAAACAAGAAGAATGACTCTTGAAAGTGACTGGAAATCACTTGTCACAACTATTTATTTAGTATAAGGTGACCAGATTGCATACCATCAAGTATTCCATTACCTTACTCCTGTCCTTAAGTCATTACTAAGTGCTTCAAAGACTAAAATTCACATAATTTCCATGTAGCATTTTGTCTAGTACTGATGAAAGATCACAAAGGAGCGAAGTTTTGAGTTTATGAGATTCCATATTTGTAAGATTTTCATGTTATTACAGTACAATTTTAAGATTTGTAAGATTTTCTACTACTTTTGTCAGTCTAGACAGCAGCCTCAAAGTGTCTACAGATGCATCTTATTATTTGATATATTAAGTACCTATATATGGAGAATAAGCAATCATCAAAATAATATACAAAAAATTAAAATATTTCTCCAGAGAAGGTCAGGACACTGTAACTGTCCCACAAATTAAAGGGACTGAAAAATTCACAACAAAAATTGCACAACAAGCCTTGAATCAGAGCAAGAAGAAAACAAACAAAAAATGATAATGGACATGTCTTATGGCTTAGAAAATACACTTTACCACCAAGAAATCCCTCTGTAATGCAGGGCAAGTCACTCATCAAGAACACATTACAGACTGAGTTGCCGAAGTAGCTGCTCCATGGTGTAGTTTTGCTGTTGCTGTTGCAATCCAGTTCATTTCAGTCATTGGCATAGATCACACTTCCCATGAGTTACTGAGGCTGGTAATCTTATAAAAAGCCTTAAACTATATTTATCACCAAGAAACCGTACTGTGGAATCTTATCCTAATGTGTAGTGATAATGCAGCCTTTTAAGAAATGTTGCTGGACAAAAATCTACAAATATTCCCTTTGATTTTAATTTACAAAGATCTCAGATAGTGTTCATGAACATGGATGATGATCTCATGAACCTTCATGGTGAAGGAAAACCATTTCTTTCATTTTCCAAACAGGAAGGATGGGTGCAAAGAGAGATTAAAAGCATTGCACAGTCTGTGCTAAAACTAGAGCACTGAGAAAACCATGAGGAAGGTGAATATCAGAAGAGAACCAAAGAGCTGAACAGGTCTGACTCCTCCAACAAACTACATTTGAATCAGTGGCGAAATTAAACCAAATGTGACAGAAGAATGGAGGTCTCGGAAATACTACGTTCCCACAGCTTGCATAATAGGCAGCCAAGGACAGAAGAAAAAAAAATTTGTTTGTGCCCTTCAGCTAGATCTTATTTCCTACAAGACTCAGTCTTGTGGTACAAACTCACAGGAAGACAGGATTCCTGATTTCTGCTGCTTATACATCTGTCTGATTTTCCTGTGGCCACTGTACACTTCATCAAAGAACTCCCAACGATTGTTCTGTTTCGAAAGGACATGCTCTGTAGCTGAACTTGTCAGATCCAGTTTTTCCCACACCACAAATAGCAATGGTGAAGTCAATTTCTGAGGATCACTGTATTTAGTGTTGAGAACTCACCTTGCTGAGGATGTACTTTATCTCTGCTAGTCCTGACTCCACAGATCTCACATGCTCTATTGAAGACAGCTTTTCAGGACCATGATTTTGCTAGGACCGAAACATTGCTTCTGAAACAGCAGTGTCCTACATAGGCTTTTTATTGGTGAGGCCAGAAAGAACATGACCTAAAAGTAAAATAAGTGATATAATACATATAACAATAAATATGAGATCTTTCAAAATGAGGAAAAAAATCCAGAATGAAAGAAAGCAAAAATACTCCAATACAATATTCAATATTCAAAGTACTAACACTTCTTCAAAATTTGGAAATGTGATTGGCCCATTAATCTGTAGTGAATGGGCACAGACAACGTATTCCAGAGAGCAATTCGGATACCTCACAAGGAACTTCTTACAAGGAGTCTGTCACTCTGACTACATACAAATATTCTTCACACTGCAGCCCATTAATGAGAACTCATCCGCAAGTCATGGCCATGTAACACACTGTCCAAAGGTAGAAATAAAGAGTTTCACAAAGACATCAAACCCAAAAGGGAAGCAGTACTTCCAAAGGAGAAGACAGACCCCAATTGTATGTCAACCTTCATATGGATAAGGTAACTCTATTTCCACTCCAGTTACTGAGAGACATCATCTCTCAGTGAATAACTAATTTCCTAATTCTAATCCTATGTTAACCCAAAGAGTTTTTAACGCAGGCAGAGCTAAGTTTTAACCCTTGTCTTTAACTCCCTCTTTCACCTCTAACACTGGCACAACTGGCCCACATTTGAGAGGCAATGCCTCCTTCACTGAAGGCAATACCTCCTGAGCACAGCTCACCTGCACCCACAGCAGGACATCTGACTAAGAGATTATTAATACCCTTACAGAGCAATAGGCTTCCACTTGAATGTAACAGGGGTTTAAGGCAAACACTTAAGGGCAGTGACAGTATCAGAGTAACCCCATATATTAATGCATATTAACTAGTATATTTCACAACATCTCTGGAGATATCACTTTGCTCAGGCACCACTGAGTAAATGAAAAATAAAGGTATGAGAAATTAATTTCATTTCATTACCCTGAGGGAAGAAGACAAATGTTCAGTATGCAAAATGTGTCCATGCCTTTCTGGCTTTACACCATTTCCTTTGGCAGCGTTCTTGTTCCTTTCACAGACCCTGATACAGGGTAATTCTGATTCAGACCAATTCCTACGCAGCTTTCCTAGGAAATTCAGTTTGTTTTTATTTGTTGCATGTCCCAGTTGGTTGCTAGGCCTCTCTTTCCAGACCCAGTTTGAACACCATAACCATCAAATAAGATCCAACAGTAAAAAGGGCAAGTAAATTCAATGATCTTTCATATGTTCATCTTTTTGTTTGCTCTGAGAACATCAATGTGCCATAAGTGCAAAGCCTGTGACTAAGGAAGCGAAGCCTAATTTCTCTGTTTCTTCCCTAATGTTTCCCATTTAGAATGTTGGTTTTTGTGGAAAAATATCTGATATCTTAGGCTTTGCTTCACCACTTTCTCATTTACTCTGAGGCAGTTAAAATGTCATAATTTCACCATAAGTTGCTACTCCTGAAGATACTTGGTTCTTACATGACTACATGTTTTTCATCTAGCAACATCAAGAAAAAGTCCTTTCTTTCATTTTTGCTTGCAAGGTTAGATGTGTAGTTTTATTTGTAAAGGTGTAAATACTAAAAGTATAAGTAATAAAGCAGCAAAAATATTTACAGTCAGAAGTCTGTTTGTGTCCCTTACATGAGATTATGCTTTTATATTTTTGTACACAGCTATACTTAATAATATATATAAATA
>NW_010172294.1:13878-20929 GCF_000695765.1 Mesitornis unicolor | reverse complement strand
AAAAAAAAATGTTCCAAGCACTTCAAAATGGCAGGGCTTGGAATGATGTCTTCTTTAGTCCTGGTATCAAACTTTCCAGCTTCCCTCCTCCCGCCTCCTAGACTGAGGTTCAACAACCTCATCCCAGCCATGTCATTCAACTCCCTTCATTCACTCTTGATCTGGCAGTGATGCTCACACATACAGCACCACACGACCTACTGGGCTTGGGAACACTGGGTTCAAAGCCACACTCAATAATCAGTGATTTTTAAACAAATCTTCAATCTACCTCTTGCTGAAAGGATTTTAACTTGCACAAATAAATAGAATATCATGCTGTTGAAGCCACTGCCTGCAATTTTCTCCCCAGGAAAGGCCAAAATGGCCACTGCAAATTTTAATTTAGGAAAATTTGTTCCTGTTTTGTTGGTTTTGGAAGACAGACCAGCTCCTGGGGACACCTTACTTATATTACTGTGCATTTGGAATATCAAAAATAGCATACAATCATATGAGGTACACCAGCAGATCTCATATTCCTCCAAAGAGCTGAAAAGCAAAAAAGTCTTTTCTTAAGCAGAAAATGTTCTTCTCTGAGATACCTTAGCACATAAAAAGTTACTTCTTAATAGAAAATAAATGTTAAGAAATGGCTTCTTCACCTTGCCTAGTTAGGATATTGCCTTTAAAAACTACAGATTTTGCCAATTTATTTCCAAAAATATTCAATTTATAGCTTGAAAAATAAGAAACTTTATAAAGGAGTTATAAATAGAGGAAATTAAATAAAACCTTTATAGGATACAAAAGAGCTTCTGTAATCAGTGTAGTAAGTATATAAGGTGTTCAAAGATTGTGGAGGTAGACTTACAATAAGAACTGTGATAAACTATGCACCTTGTATGCTGAAGATTTTGTCTTTGAAAAAAACATATGCAACAGTTTCATTTAAGACTGTGGTTTTGAAAAGCAATTAATTTGCCTTTAGGTGTTCTCCCATCACATGAAAAACACTGTAGCCACAAGTGGCAAAATGCTGATCTAGTCCAAAGACATTTTGCTGGTTCAAATTAGTTCCAAAAATTTTGAAGATTTAATTTTGTACGAAAGGCTGTAGGCAAGATCAAGTACAGTCAACCTGCACAATTATAATTTTATATGGTGTCAAGTACCATCCAACATGCACAAAGCTGACATACTCATTGTATTGCATGGCAACCCCACAGAAAGGCAGCTGTGGGCCCAAGAACATTTGGATCAAATCTACAATGATAATATGACTACATCCAAACACTTCTGAACAGGGTGGAAGGTTCGTGAGTACTTCCAAAGGCATTGGGCTTATTTTTGTTTGATTGTGTTTCAACAGGACCTAACGATATATTTACATGAAAACATCTCTGCTTCCTTAAGCAGTAGGTTCAGAATTTGTCATTCTTAAGATCACGTTTAGATGTGAATGAAAAATATACAACAGCAAGGTGTGCCTGGCAAACCCAGGATATGAGTCATTTTAGCTGATATTTGCATTATTTTCATCCTACGTAGTAATTACGTTAAAAGAGAGGGCGAAAAAGAAAGGGTAACAGAAAGGGTGGAAATATATTCCCGTAAGCTTAAGTTTTCCCTTTGTCCATAAACACTCAAACTAATCTACCTCATCAATTAACGAGAAGAATCATGAAAAGGATTAGTGAGAAGGATCACAGTAAATCAATCACCAGTGAGAGGACAACTTGTTGACTAAGAATTACGTGTCTCCAAAGACCATAGCTCAAAAGTTCTCCCTCAGGATGGCAGGACTCATTCTACTCAATTTCAAACCTACCTGAACAGATCTGGCTGTGTTTCGTATTTGTTTGGTCAGTCAAAATGCGAGCACAAAAGAGAAACAAAGCTGAGGAATATGTGTATTGACCATTTTAGGAACTACCAACATTAATAATACCATCACCTTGAAAAACACTCAGATGCCAGGCATTAGAAGGTAAGGCCAACATTTCAGTGATTTTATTTTATTTTTTTTTTTCAACTAGAGTACTGATGGGCTTTCTGTGCAACTCTAATATATTGATGTTGATATCTTATGCATTTGTATGTGGACATTACTGTTGTCTTTACATCTGTCTGGTGATGAAAGATTCTGGGCAGTACTAGCACACATTCAGAGATTACAGCCGTGTTAGGACAAACTGGTTTTTACTTCAGCAAAATTTAGTATACAACATGATATTACTTTCAGATCTTCTATGACATGGGAAAACACAGATACTTTGACTCAATTTCCAGTCATCCATTCATTTATCCACCTTTCCAAGTCCTTCATGGCGGGATTTTCTAAAACACAGTAATGTAGGCCAGTCCATTCCCAATTTATCTTCATGTAACATCCTAGGTTACTGGCCAATGAGTCCTTATAAACTTTGAACAGGTCAACTAAACAGCAGAGATTTAAAAAAAATAGCAACAAATTAACAGAAAAATTGGTATCACTTGAGCAGACAGCAAATACTCTTGGTCCTGAATACTTTTTAAAGGATGATGGCAACTTCCTCCCCTTTCCCATCCATGCCACATATAGAATATAAATTTTATTCCATTTAACTCTTAAACCAAGTTTACATTGAGAGGCCAAGATGCCATCCAGAAAACATCAGATTCATAAAGCCGTTCAGAATGATTAAAACATATTGTTTCACCCATCATTTCACCCCCTTCCTTTAGTTTAAAATGCACACTAGAAATATTTCCTTTTTAGGTAGGATATTAGCTTTTGTGATATGGTCTAATTATACAGTTAGCTTGTAATCCCACTTCTAACACAAGGTTCCCCAGATGTAGAAAACTTTCTTCAGGGATATTCAGTGGTTTGGATATAATGTGATTCTGGTCACAAATTAAGTTAGGTGCTTTTAAGGCACTGTTTACTGCTATTTGCCATCTAGGATAAATCCTACTGAATTTAACAATACAAATGACTCACTTGTGCAAATAATTACCTGCGTGTGTTGTGACACGCACTTCATGCTTGTTCAGCTACAGCTCCATTTGCCTTCATATTGCTGATGGTGACTTTGTATATGCATCAGCAGGGACTTCTGCAATTTTACTGCTAGTTTTGAAAGTTACTCTGGCATTTATCTTTGAAATAACACGGATTTGCATGTTTAAACCCATTATGACTACTTTGAATCTTTTTTTCCAAAAAGAATTAAGCGCTTTACGTTAAGAATGAACATTGTTCCACGTCAGTTGGAGAATTCACATATCTGAAGATAACGCAGAAGTTGGCTTCCTTGGTCAAAACCTGCTTAATAAACAGGGAAAAGACACCATGTTTTTAAACCTCAAAATATACCAACATTAAGAGTCCAGCAGAAATTACCTGCAACACCTGAAGAATGACAAATTTACCTGAAACAAAGCCACTCTTTTTCCTGCATTAAGCAACACATGCAGTACAAAAGTTTTCAAGCCAGCAGTTAATTCTTTTTCTAGAGAAAAAAGAGTATGAAAAGAAAAACTGCAGAACTGTTCATATGTTGCATTTTTATAAATTTTTCCATTTAAGTTTGGAACAGACTCTTTAGTATATATAAAGGAAATAAATGTTGCAGTATGCCGCATGTTTTGAAAAGTTTAACTTAACACCAGTCTTTAGAAATGCCACTAACATTCTAACCATATGAAAGATTGCCATTTTTTTGACAAGACAAAAGTATTAACACAAAAGAATGCAAACATTTTTTAAAAAGTTGCACAGCTGTTTTAAAACTTCAGTAAGTAAAATAGCAAAATTTCTTTCTCTGATAATGCAGTGATTTTACTTGAGCTAAGTTAGACCCTAATGTATCAGTTTAGAAAATGGTATTTTTCAAAATACTGGAGGTAACTTGAAAAATACTCAACATTTTAGCTATAAGTAGCCTAGTTACAGTAAGTGGTACTACCATAGACCTCTGCTTTACCTTTGAATTTCAGAACATTATCACCTTTCTCTACTGAGCCTGAGTTTGAACAATTGCTTATACAGTGTCTGCACAACAGATCTAGGAGTATAATGAGAGCTTTTCTTTGCTTTTTTTAATGGGTGCACAAAAGTGCCACCTGACCTCTTCCCTCAGGCTTTACCAGTGAAGCAGTAGATAAGCTGGGTCACTGTCATTATGCTCCAGATAGCAATAATCAGGAAAACAAGCAGAGATGTAATAAAATATATATGTAGTGACTCTACATGGCCTACAGTCACCTCCAGGCTTACAGGGACTTTTCTTAGGACAGTCATGCACACGATCACAGCAAGACAACGCAATAAGCATTAAATCAGTTGCAACAGGGACACCTTTTTACTCTTCGTGTCCTTAAAAACACCCTGCTTGGACCTTAAAAAATTTAGTCCTACAGAATGGGCAAATATTGGAAGTAGGTGGTACCCTACTGAATAAATTACAATCAATTTCACAAAAGATCTAGAAATCACAGAAAGTACCTGCAATGGAAAGACACAATTAGTAGCTGTTCAAAGGAGGTTTAAAACTGGAACAGAGATATACAAACTAACTACAGCATTCAGAATTTTAAAATAAACAAATAGGCCAATCTAGCCTGCATCTAACAGCAGAGGAATTTTTAGGACCTTTTTTTAAGCGGTCCAGGTGCTAGGTAACCCTAGGGTAACTCACTGAGGTAATTGCTATTGCAGCATGTGTGTCAATCATGCTGCAGCTGAAACTGGGAGTAAACTTCACCCCTCCTCACCACTGTCTCCTATAACCCTACCAAGAACGTGGTACTTTCCAAATTTCCTCCAAAGGCAGAATCTTAAAATATGAATAGTAAGAAAAATCTACCTTGAAGACACCACTGTTTTTAAAGTGCTTTTCTCCTGCTGCAGGGTGAAAAGAGAAGCATCGGTACCATAAAGATTATTGCCTATCTAGCATGGAGATGCTTAGCAAGGGGAAAAGAATAAAATATAAAAGACAGAAAAGCAGGAGGAATTGACATCTGCCTTGCAGCAGCAGAGTTAAAGTCAGATGGGACTTTCCTCAGAAATATCTTGATAAAATGTACTGGAAAATGCAGAGAGCAGATTACACCAGGAACCTCCTCCACTGCTAAAGCAAGAAAATAGCAGCAAGGTTACTTGCAGGCAATAGATAGCTTAATACAGGGCTTGCTGCTAAGAATAAGAAAAAACAAAGCAAAGTCTCATATGACAGTACAAACAGCTAAAAAAATAAAAAATATTCAAGTCAGCATCACATTTGCACAACAGGTGCTACAAACTGCAGTTTATTCATTGATTTTAACTCTGCTCCACCAGCACACTCAGGTGGAGCCTGTGATCAGACTGGAAGCATTAGGGGGAACCAGAAGTGAAGAGCACCTCAGCACCCATTTAGGATGAGAAGTCTTACTGGTCAGCAGTGCCTTCGCTGATATATTTTAATAGAAACGTATCACTCACTGACCAGTCTCAGCAGCTCCAAATGCTTTTTATTAGATTGCTCATATGAGAAGTAATGTTTTTAAAATATTTGGCCACTCAAATCACTTTCTGAAATACATTTATATGATAAAATATTACTTTTGTTATTTTAGTCATTTAGAACAAAATAACACTGTGCTTTGGGAGGGCAAGGGAATGACAAATGTCGGGAAACCAGTATCCTAAATCACATGGCCTTGTCTCTTAAATGTGCTTTCACTCAGAGATTCACAAAACCAAGCCATTAGAATACCCTGTCTGTGCAAGAAGAATGGCACAGAAATGCTTGCAAACTCAGCCATGGTTCCCACATGATAGGTGACTTTCCAACACTTTCCACCTTTTTTTTTGAGAAAACCACTGGACTTTTTCCTCAAATAAAAAAAGGAGCATTTCTCAGAGGAAACCTCTTTTCAGATGCGTGGATGGCCCAAATATCTGGTCTAGGTTTTTCAAGGCCAAACAAAAGAAAAGGGGGGGAGGGGGGGTGGAAATTTTTGGCCAACTAAAACTCCAAGCTTAAAATGTTGAAAAAAATCGATTACTTAATGTCTTGGAGCAAATATTTCTCTTCAGAAGGACAACATATGACCTATGTTGTTTCCTTTGAAGCTTTAAGTGCTCGATTTGACAACAAAGTTTTCTTAGAGGTCTCAGAGTTCACTTATCTGTGACCACACTTTCCCTAGCTTTACTAAGCAGGGAATTTCTTCATTCATATTCCCCAAATCCCAGGCAACAAGTGTGTAGAAGTCTAACAAGTTGAGGCACTTAAATTAAATTACAAAATTAATATAACTATTAAAATATCAGATTTGACCAACCTTGTTTTTTGGGTTTTTTTGTTGGTTTTTGTTGTTGTTTGTTTTGTTTCGTTTTGTGGGGGTTTTTTGTTTGTTTGGTTGGTTTTCTTTACCGCAAAGCACAAAATATACCCAAAAGACTTTGGAAGAAGTTCTTTTACACACTAACTCTCACGTATAATCACAAAGACCTCTAAATCCAGTTCTGCTTTATGCGTCCACTACAATTTTGATTTATGTATTATGCTTAGCAGCTAAAGGGAGTTTTCAAAACTTTCATTTGCTGTTACTTTAAGGTCCTTTTCTATGTTCAGAGAGTTGCAAGGGAATTTTGTTGTAAACAAAAGAAAAACCACATCTAACTCAAACTAAGGACTAAGTAAAAACAACTTGATGGCAAAGAATTAATCAAATTTAATATGATTTTCAGAGCAATCTAGGTGATGTAGAAAAACTACCCCTAAATAAATGGAATAACTTCATTATTTCCAGCGTAAAAGTGTGTCTAAACAGCTTTGAAAATATCTCTGTTTAATGTAATCTGAAAATCACTACTAAACCATGTTGTTAGGTTCAGTTTATGCATTTCTGCATAAAGGAATCAAGTGCTGAGAATTATAACAGAGAGTAAAAGCTAAACCAAACAGCAAAGGCAGCTTTGTTATCAGTCCTTTAATCTCCATTTCCAATGTTAGGTTTGTATAGTTTCTACTAGTCATACAAATTATTTAGCTCTGAAGGTGTATAACTCAAAATATTTATTGACACGCAGGGT
>NW_010172294.1:0-13863 GCF_000695765.1 Mesitornis unicolor | reverse complement strand
CAAGTAAAAGAAATTAATAATGCAGGAACCACTGATGTCTATTAATACTGGCATAAAGTCGACTTGTTTGTCATCTTTGGGTTTGTTGAATAGAGACTGAAGCGTGTCCAAGAGATACTGCATGCACAGCAGGGTTTTTGTCAGGTATTTCTTGTATTTTAAACTCATTCAATCTGACCTTATAAAACATTATCTCCTGTTGGCCTTAAGTCTTCCTTTATGCTGCAAAAATCATAAAGGATAGAAGGTGTGCAGCATCCAGCCAAAAGGCAGTTTTTATCTTCCAGCGTTGGACACCATTTCGTGGATTGGGTGATGAAAGCATTTCCTGGGTGCACATAAGATGCTGTTAATAACTGAGAAATGGGGATGATGATCTCTGCAGTCTATATTTGAATTTCAACTTGTGGTTAAACTTTTTGCATTTCCACAAAGACCCACAAATGCTAGCTCATAACAAAAATATTTGAAAATAACAGATCAATTTTATTAAATTGTGGGGCAGATCCTAATTTTGACATCTGTCAGATTTCAATAAACTTGACAGCAAAGTACCTGCAAATAAAGGCTGCTGTATCAAAGTGCCCCAAGACAAATCCTTTGGTAGGTTAACACACCACATGGCTGTGAGTGCTCCATAATAAGCCATCCAAGCTGAATCAGGTCTTCCAGAGAAAGAAATTAATCCAGGGGTTAAAATAGCATCAAGATTAAGTCCTTTCTTGTATCATTTGTATTACTAAGGAAATGTGATGCTATTGTATGGGTGAAGACAAAATAATCCGCTTTCTTCAAGTAATTTAAATCACTTGGAAGTGGTATCTACAACACCTAGAAGATGCAGAGCCTAATCCTGCAGTCTTTAGAAGAATATTCCTTATACTGCAATGACAGCTCTAGGGACTCTATGAATAAGTAGTTACAGGGGAAAGATAGGCAGGACTTCATCTGCTTCTCCAATGCAGAAATCTTTCAGACACCACTGGTAACATCCTTAAGAATATTTCCTATAGGATTTGGTATTACCAATAACCTTAAATCTCAGATAGACTTGCCTCTAGAGAAAGCAGGAAGGAAACAGAAAACTCCAAACTGAAAGTGCCTCTGATAACAAGTTATCAAATATATGATGCTTAGCATTAGGAAGAGCAAACACACCAACAGAGGTGCAGATAAATCTTTTCCAGAAAATTCTAAGCACAAATTTGCTACATGAAAATAATAACGTCTAACAAGCCTTTTCTCATGGCTACCGTAGATGAAAGAGTGCTTATGTCCTTCAACAACATTGAAACAACTTGAAACCATATTTGTTACCCTAAAAAGCAACAAAATCTGGCTTATAAAGGAAGAATGGCAGCAAGTTAGGGTAAGGCAAGAACTACCCCATGCTTTCTGTAATTAGAAAGCCTGTGCTGTAACCCTTATGTAATAGAAAACTGAAAAGATGAATATAGGTATCACTCATTTTACATAATACAGAAGTGAGGACATCAATAAGGTAGAAGAGAGAATCCAGTCTTCCTGCTAATTGCCATGCTTTATAGAAGATGACCATCAAACTGAGAGTGGGGACAACTAATATTTGAATAAATGGTAATTATGAATTTAAAATATTCCACCAGAAAGCCTATTCCTCTGGAAGCACAGAAGACGTGTTTATTACCTCTAATTGTTTCTGATACTTCAGGAATACCAAAAGAAAAAGACAGTGAACTTATTTTTTACTTACTGCCACAAAGAGCTAACCAGAAAGAGCAAAAAATTGTAAATGAGACAACTCCATTCCTCCAGACAGAGGAGTGTGAGAGCAGAGCCACACTTGAGAGCAGGCACCGTGCACACTGCCACTAGCTGAAGTCACCCCAGAGGGCTTGGCTGTGTGTGCTGCTTGGAAGTGCGAGTAACAGCTTGCCTACCTGGGGAACCTGTTGCAAAATAAAGTAGGGTACACTCTGCACATATCTAATTGTTTCTCTAACAACTTACTCTGCAACGCGTCTCTGTAAGGTTTAGCTCAGCCCACCATTACGGTGGGCTTACAACAGGAAACTGGTGGTGCCTCTGTGGGCAGCTTGTAGGGAAAAACTATTCCACAACCGAAGGTTGAAACCAGATCCCTGACCCTATTTACTCTAATTCGCAGTCTCCAAGGAAAGGGTTGAAGGAGATGGGTGCCTTTCTCATGCAAAATGCAGGAGGAGATCTCTTCAGTTCCAGACTGCCGTGCCTCACTCTTATCTCGTGCTTCTTGGCTTTGCATTCCAAAACTTACCCGAATTTCTTTATACACCTTTACAATTGCATAAGAAGAAAGGATTTAAGGAGTTTTCTCCCTGGTTTTGAAGGAAATCGTTCCTGATCTTTGCCCATCTGCTCACAGAGGTCTGTAAGCAGACAACAGGCACGCTGCAAAAAAGCAGGAGAGAGAGGAACCACAGGAACGCTCACAGTGGTCTTTCAGGTTCACTCTTAATGAGAACAATTGCAGGCAACTTTCACCATTTCCATCACTGACTGTCTTCAAACTGTGGGAATGCCTAGGAGACACAGGGAGAGGACCCAGAGTAGCATTGCTCAGCTCTACAGATCTGCAAAACTAAAAAAAGCTATTTTTCTTGTTACATTTTGCTTTTTATAGAAAGCTGAAAGCCTAGAAATACATTAAGAAATAAATAATAAACATTCAATAGCAGACATCAGCAATTTACTGCAACTGCTGGTCTTGCTCACAAACGCACCCAGCAACTGCTTAATACAGCATGTTGTTAATACATAACATCAATTGTGAATTAATTAATTTAAAAAATTTGCTCTAATCTGCATTTTTGATAATACAAAATTTATAATACAAACCTGTGTTTATTTTAAATTTTGATTTCTAATAATGGGAGATCATGGGACACTTTGAAGATAAAACTGTGAACAAATCAACATCCAATAAGAAATTTCCAGTGGAGTCTTAAAGTAAGAAGTAGCCAGGTAGAAGGAGGCATACCTGGACATTTAGTCATTCCAACTTAAACATGTCCCCATAGGGAACATGGATGGAGAAGAAAAGGTTATTTATGATTAGTATCAGAGCTAGTGGTTAGTTAAAAGGGCAAGAAAATTAGGTGAGACAGAAAAATCAGGTTATTTGGAAACAGAAAACATGTCACATGAGCCATGAGAAATTAGTGCGTGTTTGTATATTAATATTGGCTTTCATGCTTTCAGATAATATTTCTAATTTCTCTTTGGAATAATTTCATCTACATTGTACAAGCTTTCCTATTAAGCAAATTAATGTGCAGTTTCACACAGGTTTTTCCCTATTAATACAAAAGAAATCCTGATTTTCATTTGTCATCAGAACTATGCTACAATTAAACAACAGTCTTGATAGATCACCGTATCTCTAATGGTCCTTGAGTACCTACTAAAGCAAAAACAGCAAATAAAGCTATAATACTTACCCAAATAAAAACTGCTTTACTTTAGATCTGCTTATATAAAGGAAATCTGAGACTTGGCATGGATTCTTTTCATCTGTATTCAAATTAAATCGGGTCACTGGAAACATATATGTAGGATGCAGTCAGACTCCAGTATTTTCTAGAAGGTTCACACAGATTCATCTGGAATAAACCATGAGCATCTTAACCAAGGATCATTTAGATCCTAAAGGTAGGACATGTTGTGTAAGGATCAAGCCACCAGATGCCCCCATCTTCCAAGATTTACAAACAAAATAAATTCTTAAAGGAAAATGGTATGTTCATTGCCATTATCTTGCATTTATATACCCATATTCCAATGATCTCTCCATATAATCTGTGAAGTTCAGCTACTCAATTCTCACAGTTACTATGAAATGTAAAAAAAAAAAGTATTTTCTAGCTTACAAAATGTCACTAAGTGTCTACAACATACTCATTTTGGTGATACGTCTAAACTACTACTGAATTAGTTTCTTTGTTATATTCTTAGAATGTCACCCACTTTTGTGTCAGACCTGGGCCACTACTTGCAGCAGGTCCTGAAAGCAAGTGTGCTGACATTTATGCACCAGACCTTCATGCAGCATGTGCCTTTGTAAATGAACTCCGCAGTAAACATGTCTGGGTCTTTTTTATTTCTTCCACACTGCAGTTGAGGATCCAAAGCTATATAATGCCAACACAGAATAGAGACAAAAGAATGTCCAGAAAGTGTGTTTCAGAATAAAGTGATATCTTAATCTGTTAAACAGTCCTCAGATTTCATAAGGAATATTGATTAACAAAGTGGATACAATTTACCTAAGTACCAGTGATGCAGGGGCAATTGAGCTATGACAAGCAGTTCTGCTTTCCTTATACCTCTACAACACTTTAAAAACAAACTCAAAAGCATTCAAAGAATAAGAGGAGCATATGTGGCACACTAATAATTATTTGTATCACTGAACTTGGGTGTGGTTACAATCCTATAGATGTAATCTCTTCATTCAGTGATACAAGTTCTATGGATGTTTATTTTGGCACTCATCTGTGGAAGCCACATTGATAATGAAAAATCAAATTACTTGCTCCCACAATGGGTGTGGACATCATGAGATCAGTAGATGCCTGTTAAAAGGGATTGCAAAATACTGTTGTCTGTCTTTCAGAGTCATGTTGAAGACTGTTAGAAAGTGGTATAAATTTTCATGAATTTCACTGTAAAATTTAAATCTGGTAGGTTTCAATATAATTGAAATTCTGCTTGACAGACGTTACCACTACAGAAAAGTAGCCACTTTCAAAAAGTTATAAAGGCAGCATTTTTAGGAGCACTCAGGTAGTTCAAGGCAATCCTACATAAAATTATACAGCAGCCCGTCAAGCTGCTAACCAGGCAGCTCAATAGTATAGTTAGTCCCTGAGATTAGGCACTAACTCAGCTCTTTGAAACCATGTTTTTCCATTTACCGTTTTTACATCCAGCTGATTGATTACATCTCTCAGAGTAATGGTCAGAAGTGCTGTGCCCCACAGAGGCAGCCCTATGGCTGACGGGTTCTGAAACTTGCTCATTCAGTGCCATGTGGAGGATCTTTATGACTCATTTTAATGTACCATTTCAGCATCTCCACAGTCTCCAATGGAGACCCAAGAACACTTGTGTAGGACAGGGTTTGTGCACCCACATCCCTTAAAACATTTGCATGCCAGTGGCAGTAGCAGCAGCAGCATGAAACTCAGCAGATTGTAAATCCTGCCCTCCAACAGCTCCGTAAATATTCATGCAGTGGCCTGCACTGCACTCTGTGCTGCAGCGGTGACTTTGCCAGCAGCATTCAGTTGGGAAGCTTAACCCAGGTGTGTCTGTAGGGGCTGCAACAACCGCAGTGCAAACACACTTACCAGCCCTTCTGAAAATTCCACTTTCATTGCACTAATTGACAAGCTCCATCTGAAGCAACCCGAACTGCATGCTGAAGCATATGACAACTGTGTTTACTATAAGCTCAGCAGCTATCCTAAGCATGCTGCTTGCAGCTGTTTTCTGCCTGCGTATGCACACAGTGTTCAGGCCCTGCCTTTTTCTTCTAGACTTCGGAAAACAGAGACACAGGTGATATCCTCAAAACTGCTATTGACAGTTTTCCAAACCTCTGCTTCCTTTAAGACTTTACAGACTAATCTAAACAGATACAGCACCCACGTTGCCTTATAAATAGAGCCCTCCTTTCCCAACAAAGTTATATCATCGAAATCAAAAACCTTCCTTCACATAAGACAGTGAAAGTTCCCCCATTATATTTTTTTTTAAAATAAATGTCTTATTCTGGTCATTCTTATTACCTTATTCTAAAGTTTTCTAGATCTAGTTCAGAAAATACTTGTGCATATGGCTAGCTACACATATTTGTGTAGTACAACTAAATGAAAAGTGTGCTTAGACAATACAATTTTGAAATATAAGATCCATAATAAGATACCTAGAATAGTGCAAATAAGGACTGCAGCATTTCTGTTTTTGACCATCCAGATACAGGGTAATATTAAGGCATCAAATAAAAAAGCCCAAACAAATAGTTTATATAAACTAGATCCTTTCCTGTCTACCACTATCACTAGCAATTTATTATAGTCATACTGTCCAATCTCATGCCATCCTATAATTCAAATCCTTTCTGTACCGGACAGCTCTGTCCCTTACAGTGTAAAGTTACAAAGAACCTCTGGGCTGATATTCTGTGCCTTTTTGCATTCAAGTGTCTCATTTAAAGTCCTATATTAGAATTTAAATGTATAACTGAACCACTGTAGAGTAATAAACTCCAAAATCTTTGTCAAAATCCTAGCTCTCTGAAGAGACAGAATAAATATGTAGAAATAACTGTATCAGAAGTAGGAAAGGCCTGCTGCCCGAAATGCCAAAGATTTTAGCACAAGAATCACAAGTGTATATATAGGAAATACAAAGGAAAGATAAAAAATCTATTTTCTATTTAATGAAAATAAATCTAAAAAGTTGAACGTTCTGAATTCTTGATTTTTAAAAATATCATACTTTTGATACTGTAGTCGTACTGAAGTCACTAAAGATTAGAGAGTGAAAACAAGAAGATTAAATAACTTTCCTGACTCAGTGCCTTCACAGGGCTTTCAAAGTACTTTGAAAGTATCTCTTCATCTGAATGCCAGTTTCCAACTCTTCAAGCAGCAACAGGGTCTCATCCGATGTTTGTTCTGTTGTGCACACCAAATTTTAATAAATACACTATGGGGAAGTCTGTAAGTAAACACAAGCAACTAATGAAGCTGATCCAACATCACCACGGCTCAAGCCTGTGAGGTTACTGCAGGGATAAGTATGGTTGTAGGGCTGATTCTGGTAGCCCCGACTGCTCCATCTGCACAACAAACTGCAAAGAGAGCTTCCTCAGCCTCTGCCAGAGGTCTTGGGTTTGCCTGCACAGACGTTAAGCTGTTTCTGGGCATGTCCTTCCCCCCTTTCTGTACAAACACAGAATATTTTAAATTGGCAGGGTTGGTTGAGGACATACGTTATGAAACCCTGCTCAAAGCAGGGCCATCTGAGATCAGGTTGTTTGTGGCCGGGAAGCATGAACAAATCCAAGGAACTCCCCAGCACCAATAATAAAATTTGAACCCCCCCAATGCCAGTTGTACAAGTTAAAACCCGGTCTGTGAGACCTGAAATCTCATTTCAGTCAGCAGCACTCCCAAGTTTTTATTCAGCTCTGACTTAATTTAGTACCTTTATTAAAAATATATGAGATAAGGTAGGAATCAATCACTTATAAATTCATAGCTACATGAAGAAAATTTTAAAGAGGATAAAGAAAAGAAAGGGAAATTCTAGCTCAACTCTGCAATCCTAACTGCCCTGTCTTGTCTTTTCTTTTAATACTGGTTGGCTACAATAATAATACCACAAGCCAAGAGTGCTCTAAAGAAGATGAGACAATTCGACCTCTCAAATAACATCAACAATCTGGAGAGAAAGGGAAAGGATAATTCTAAAGCAGTGCAAATGAGGTAAAATGATCTGACACAATGCTACCTGCCCAAAGAAAAAGATTCTGCCATATTTTAAAGAAATATTTAAAAGAAATTTTAAAGATATTTTTGAAAGAAATATTTTTAAAGAAATCTATTTTAAAGAAATTATTTCCACAATTTATTACTTATAGCAAGAACTTTGCCTGTAAGATCCTTTGCAATGTAGCTAAATCAAACAACAAAAATGATATATATATATACTTCATACATATTTTATATATAATTTACATATGGTCTTATATAATTTACAGCTATATGGAGATGTTGTTGAGAATAATTCTGTTCATTCACGGGCACCAAATTTTAATACTCACAAAAAGAATCTGCTTTAGATGTCACAGTGCAGGGGTCTCAGACTGTTTTTCTTTTTTTCATTCTTACAGACAAGCCTGCCAACAGTTTGAAGTGAATATCACCAAACAAACAAGTTTCTCAACCAAACAAGTTATTTATCCTTTTCATGTTTCTTTATTCAATGCTTAGAATATACAAGATAATAAGTTGCTTCAAAAGAAAAAATTACTACTTCTGTTTTAAAAAACTATCCAGGAAAATCTAGTACAAACATACAGAAAGTTTTCTCCGTTTCATTTCTGTTTGAGAGAGTCTGTTCAAGAACTGATGTCTAGGGGCTGAACAGTTCATTATTGACACCAGGCCTGGGACCTCACAGTGCTGCTGTTTTCTTCATCTACAGCCAAGATGCTTCAGCTATTTGGAAATTAATTATTCCTGTCAAGAGCAGTAACAAAATCTTAGGAGAAAAGCAGAGCTTAACATTGATTGACATGATTAATTGACTAGTAATTGGTCATTAATTACTTCCAGAAAGCCTAATCCATACTCAATTGAATTCAAATGGTGCTTTTGTACGAGCTTTACATGATAACAATAGAATACAGTAAAATACCATTATTTTACTCTGTTTCCCAGTGCCTAGAGGTATTGTGTATTGAAGACTCTTTCTAACTATTTTTAACTGATTTGCCTCTTACAGGGTGCTGCTCTCCAAAAAGTGTGTTTTAAGTATTTCTCAGATGGATGTGATTAGAAACTTCACATATCTCAACATGTTTTATCAGATGCAATGCCTGTATTAAACTGACAGATACAATTTAGACTGAGTTTTCAAAAACAGCCTTATAAATTGAATGTGCAATTTTGTAATAATTTTTTAAGATAGATAACAAATTTATCACATTCCAATTGCATACAAAAAGAGAATTTTATTTATTGTAGTAGCTAGTTTTCAAATGTCCCTCTCTGCATGAATTTAATTCAGTCATAGAAAGTAAATTGCAATTTTAAAACACATTTTCATTGAACGCTTGCAGTTTACATGACCTTTCTATGCCACAGTAAAACACCTCTACTTCACCAGGAATGGCTAATATCAGACTAGATAGCAAAAATCCTGATCAAAAGATGAAAGTTAACTTGATGTCTTAATTTTGTTCTGTAACTGATTTAGTTGAAGAAACAGGATAACCTTGCATGATATTAATCTAGGAAGTCTTTTCCTGATTAAACACAACCAAGACTTGCCAAATCAGTGGTGCTGACAATCTGATGAAGCCCATGCAGTTAAATCAAGCCATTGTCTCAAAATCTAGCATTGTCCTTTTTGCTCAAATCAGAGGAATTCTGTAGACATCGCCAGTGCTACACTTTGCCTAACACCAGTAGGGGCCTCCTAAAACTGCCTCTGTGTGTGTAACCAACACGATGACGTCAATCAAGTAAGGGACATAGTTTCTGAACCTCAGTTTCACTTCCACAGAATATAAAAAATCTTCGCCCTATCAGTCTTATACAGTCATCATTTTATCCTGTTGCTCATCTTCAGTGGTCATGGAGTGCAGGCACAAGTTCACAGCAGCTGTGAAAATCACACTGTTCACAGCAGGGTCAAACACGTCTCAATGTACTTATATCCCTTAAGAGATCACTGCTTTAATGCAATGAACATAAAAGACCTTTTAATGACACTGTAGGTCCTCACCTGAATTACATGTGTTCTCTGACCCTAAGCTTCCTGATCAGTAAATGGGGCTATAATACCTACCTACTTAATGACACTTATCAAGCACTTTGTGAGTGCAAAGTACTAAGGCCAGTCAGAAATACCGGTGAAAGAGAAACGCTGTTGCTTCTGATTCCTACCTTCACACTCTAGGCACTTATGGCAACTTAACTTTCCAAAACTGCAAAAACTAGTATCAGAATTTTACAAAGACCTGGATAATGAAAACTTACATAGATGAAGCTGTTTGATTATCAGTCCAGTACTTCACTTCAATAATTACTCATGCTAAGCCCATATGAACAGACGTTTTAAAACATATGGACATATACATGTAACTTTCTTTTATGATACACTGTGCTGTAACTTATATACTATTATACATGCAACATACCAAGAATTTATCAAACTGTCATCTGAAAAAATGAGTAAGCACAGAGCTGGGGCTCATCTAATGAAGTAAGCCTGTGGAAATGGTAACCTACAAGTTCCCCACTGAAGTGTGTAAGGAAGCTGATACATATTCTAGTCTTGCTTTGTGCGACAATTTTCTTTTTCAGCAGTTAGCCTTATACACACTGTTATTACATTTGACACATCTGCAGTCTCTTGTAATACTTCTGCAGGGGTACAATGAAATATGTATTTATGAGGATTGGAAACTTTTAATGAAGAACTAGCCAGCAGTTGTGAAGGAAAAATGCCTGCCACTATTAATATGAATAACAGCACAGCTTTTTTTACCTCAGTGAAGTCCTTCATCTTTTAATTTAAAGCAGGTTAAAACCAATGAATGCTAAACACTGCAGGCCTTAGAAGAGGCAAAACACATAACAGAACATTAATCAATATGCATATTACCAAAGTAATATCTATAGGATTTCAACTTGGCTTGAAATGACACAGGGTCTCCAGCTGCCCCCTGAACACAGAAGCAGCAGTGAAAAGAGCAAACAAGCAGCCAGTCTGTCTGCTGCCAAAAACGACTAATACTGCCATTTCTCCCACAATGCCTGACTGGAAAATGGTTATTTTTTAACCTCACAAAGGTCAAAAGTGTCAAACAAGGTGCTTCTCACATCCATTGAGTTGGTCAGCAGTGCTTGCAGCTATGCTAGAGAACTGCTACCCACTAAGAAAGTTCATGTCCTTCTTTGGCTATCTCCCCATCTCTCCACTAAAAAAGAAAGGAAAAGCTTCACTGCATTTCTTCTGCCATACAAAATTTAGCAGTCTGAGTGTTAATGTTGTTTAGCTGTTGACAAGAGAACTGCCTTACACACATTTAAAGAGGGAGGAAAGAGCAGCAGCAAATTGCTCTGTGTTCATTAAGTTCAATGTAAAGCTGTTCGGCTGTATTTTGTATCTCAAAGGAATAAGCAGAATTTACTCTGAGCTTGAAGAGACCAGGGGAAGTGCTGTTTCACCCTAAATCTGTGTGAAATGGTATGTGCAACAAAATGAACTGCTTGCATATTAAAGAGACAGTGTGGAAAATTGGTTCAATTAACCATTCCTCAGGTAAGAGGTTCTTCAGTTTTATTGAAAAAAAAAACCCTTAATGAAATCATCTGCCAATCTGCAGGTTGGCAGCAGGTTCATTGCAAGTTTTCATTGTTCTAATATTGTTACTGTGATAATTAACTGGAACATAGGTCATTGATAAGTAGCTGGTATGTGCTATTCATGCCTATATCTTACACATTAATGAACTAATTTAATGAGAACATCTCTTTTACCCAGAAAGGAAGGACAAATGAGTATCAAAGAGCCATAGCCAAACAAATATTTTACCAAAACAGACCATATGAGGTTGAGTAGCTCTTTCATGCTCTCTGCATCTTTGCATGCATCTTCTAGATTTCCTAATGAAAGTCAGAAGTTTGAAAGTTAACTTCTTGTGAACTCACTTCTCCTTTTTAGCATGTCTGCAGCCTCAGTGTCTGCCTGAAGGTAGTGAAGAAGGGAGATGGGTTGGGGCGAAGAAGTAGGGCAGGTAAGCTGGCAGATGGGATGCTTCATGCTGTTTCTTGTAGCTCAAAAAGACCTACTATTGCCTCGAATTGGACAAGCATTTTCACAGAACTCAGGGTTTCTTGTACAGTTTCTGGTACAGTTCTGGTACAGTAATAGGATGAGATTCTGCATCCTATTAGTGCCCTGTCTATACTATGCTTTTTATCACTTTCTACTCTTCCCAATAAATAGGAAAAAAGTGAGATCTGAAAAGAAAAGTTAATTTCCATAAACCAAGAATTCTAACAATCTCCTAACATTTTTGCTAACCCAAGGCTTTCAGAAATCCAAAGCTTTCCTTTCCCCCTCCAAATAATGAGATTAGGTTAAAAGAGCTCATACAAGATTAAAGAAACACTGCCTTTTCATTCTGAAGGAAAGCTTTTAGTTATTAGTTTGCAGACATTAGTGCTTTAGAAAACCTTTAATATAGGAGCACAGTTGGCTAGAAAAATGGTAGAATTTTCAGGACAAAAGAAGAAGAAAGTTGGTCTTAAAAAAACCTGAATTAGAACTCTGAAGTGACAGGACTTTTTGCTTCTCTGATAAAGCTAATCAGATAACCCAGACAAGCAGATAATTTTAATAAAAAATATAATTTAATAACATACTGAATTTTCTATCAAATTTTAAGAAGTCAGCCTTGATCAGAGAGCATAAAACTGGGAGAGATGGCAGTGTCATAGAGCTGCTAAACTTTTTATAAGCTTTCTGTACCATTCTGGGCTGCCTTCTTTGCTTCAAGGGATTGCATTAAAAAAAAAAAAAAGACTAAAAGATTGCTTTGTGCAATATGTTGGTGAAGTAACTACAAACTGCCAGAAAAGTGACTGGAGAAATTTCTCACCTCCTCTATGTTTGCCTTGCTTTGGGCAATAACTGGAATTTATGAATTCTGTGTGAGATCTTTACCTGCTCTCTCAGCTCTGTAATGTGGATGGGAAGGGCCAGAATAGTGTAAAACTCCCAGTTTTGCCTGAGAAGACAAGGTAGATAATATCTGATCATGTGAGTGGCTTTCCTGGACCGCCTCAGATCTTGATGCACAAGAGATGGCACGCGGCAGGGAATCCAGACAGTCCAGGCACAGATCTGTAATTTAAGACACCATCCCCTCTGCTGTCCTTACTGCTCAGGAGTCTCCAAATTCCACTGGGGAACTTTTCTGTGTTTAAGAGAGGTCGGCATAGTGGGCATGCATCTACCTGGGCTGGGCTGTCCCTCTCTCCTGGGCTGCTCTGCTTTGTCTCTGACAAGCAAGGACAGAGTCTTCCTTTTGGAGTTGTTGCCCAGCTGCACTCCTGACTTCCTACACAGCTTGTCACCTCACCGAGCCCTGTTCCTACCCAAAAAACTCAGGTGACGTTTCAAAAAACTGTTTGTTTCTATGGTTATGTTCTTGAGCAAAAACAGTTATATAGGTGTGAAAAGGTTACATTAATACACACTTACCAAACCTGAAGGCTGGAATTTAAGTTTTAGAACGTTAACATTCAACAGAAGTATTCAACAGTATTTCAAGCCACATAATGTATATCAAGATAAAAACATCTATCAGTGGATGTGTAGCTGCTTTTAAAAATAAAACGTTTTGGAAATTATGGTTTTAAACATTAGGTGGACATACAGTTTATTGACATTTGATGAAATCAAATGGAGGTTGTCAGCATAAAAATACAGTTATCCTTTTAATGTATTCCTTTTGTTCTTTCTCATTTTATCTACAATTGTAAGTAGTCTGAAAGCCTTGAGCCTTTGGCAGATGGAGAAAAAGACACACAGAACTGAGCAGAGTTTTAGTTTGGGGTTTCATTTAAGACACATCTTAAAAACATTTGAAAAGTGAGAAAGCTGTGCTGTCACAAGCTTCTGAAACAAATCTGGAACAAAAAAGCACACTCCTGCTCAACAGAAATGTCAGAATAACTATTTAAAAAAATATTTAGCTGATGTCTGCAAAGCATTTTATAATCCCTAACATATCATCATATTCTGTGAATCAACAAGCACACTTAGCTCAAATTTTACTACAAGGAAAGGAGTAAGTTTGATCGGACTAGACATTAGTATCACAGTATGCATGGACATTATAAAGTGTAAAATTCATGCTCACATTACTCTGTAAACCCATGAAATCTGCAGACAGTTCCTGATCTATCCCGATTCTGTTTGGCATCAGCAATCGCTGCAGAGCAGTGGTCAGTAAGTAGTCAGCAGGGAGCTGGCAAGAAGACGATCTGGTTTGGGGGTCCCTTTCTCCAGCTGTCATCTTCAGTTGTTCCTACT
>NW_010172293.1:0-6177 GCF_000695765.1 Mesitornis unicolor | reverse complement strand
GTGACTCCACCAGTCGATCTCCTTCTCACACACTCTGATGGACCTCAGTGTCTCTGCAATCGCTGTATAAAATATCACTGAAACGCAAATGACATCTTATTCAACATCTGCGAAATACAGGAATTTAGAATTAACTGTTCTTTCTTTGGTAGGAAGTAGCCAATACAAGGTGCACATGTGATGCAGTAGAATTTAAAGCATATAAAAACATACCTCCATACTTTGTCTCTTTATCTTATTTCTAACCAAGGTATCAAATAGGACAGGAAGGGAAGTGTGCATAACTTACAACGCATTTTTCATGTTTGACAGTGAGTGGAAGCCATAATGTTATGTCTGGAATATATTTTTACACAGCTTTTCATCACTGCAAAGGAAAAACTTTGATCCTGTCTAAATGGAGAACATGTTTAACAGCTTGTTTCACTTAAAAAACTTGGACCTCCTTTTTTCCAGTCCCTCAATGCCAGTGTCAGGACTGTACCCCCACAATGCTTAGTTGTCAGCTCTGAAGCCGTAATGTTTACAGAGAGATGTACTTACAAGTACAAAATCAATACTCTGTCAAAATTCTAACTCTTGCTTTTGACAGAACCAGTGGATTCAATTTGGTGATCCATGCTCTATAAATTGACTTCAGAATTAAGAAATACAAGGATTTTCAGTGCCACCACACAAGCTTTCATTGACACTGAAAGGATCCTACTTTCTCCCAAGTTCTGAGGCTTACTTTATGTCATTCCTAAAACCAACTATTTTCAACAATAATTTTTTGCTACATGATACATCTCTAATCGTAAATGATTCATTTATAATAGAATAATATGTTTCTGTGTGAAGGACATGGGCACTTTAAACATAAAACATTTATTTGTAAGTCAGAAGTACATGGAACACTTCACCCTGGATGAAAAAATATATGGTTTTAGTTTCAATCCATTAAACCTGTGCTATGGTAGAGTACACCACTCCCGTATTATAAACACAGGTGGTTGTATTTTCAATCAACATTATTCGGTGCTTTGTCTGCCCTCCTTTTGTTTCACATCAGAAAGAGAGAAAGGAAAAATTCTGTTATATTTTTACATGATACAGCCTATCATAAAACAAAAAGTAAGTTGCTATTGCTTGTCCATATTATATTCACTATGTCTGGAATATTTCTGCCACCACCTTTTTCAGCACCTGTCTGTTGGCCAATCAGAAGAAAGCAAAAGGCCTGAAGTCTCTCCAGTTCCATGGAAACTCTTTCCGAAAATACTCCCAAGCTAAGTGTCTCCCTAATGGAAGTTAGTGACTGACAGATCTCTCAGCAGTTCATTCTAAATAGCCAGCTGTGTTTTAACTATTTTTTTTTAATTTAGTGCTACTGAGGTTAACAACGGAAGTAATCAGCTGTTCAGTGTTCCTCCTTCAGCATTCATTCCTCTTTCCAGAAGTATGGCAGTCACATTCTTGCACATTTGTCTTTGTTTAGCACTGTGACTTTTGGCAGCAATACACAGCTGTCTACCCTAATCTCGCACCAGACATGTTTTTAGATGGCAGGCTGAGCCTTCCTACAGACCGCAGGAATACATTTGGCATAACCAAAAGACAGCTCACAAGAGCTGTTAAAAACGTAAAGTAATGTAAAGCTGTGTTATGATAAAAGGAAAAAGAGAAGTATTTATTTTCCTAGAGAGCAGCATTTCACAGCTTGTTGAAAGAGGCACATTCCTTTTCCAAAGTTAATCCCCTTGTGAAGAAAGAGGCTTTAATCTGGTATTGAACTTCAGCACTGTCTGTGCTTGTTCAGATCAAACACATTTCACATGCTAAGAAGGAATCTGACTACATGACTGGCTGTGAATATAAATATGTAAAATATGCATTATGGACTTGCAACTAAAATTAATCTATTGGAGATCATTTTCTTTATGAAAAGGAAAGTCTAACTGAGCTGTGTTGTCAAAGGCTTAGTACATTCAATATAAAAAGATGTCATGTGATTCTATAAAGCATTTTTCTTACTGCCCAGCTGTAAGAGTTTTATGATTTGCAGAAGTGCAAATAGTTTTTATTTGAAATCCATTTTTCCCAGAGATATACAGGGAACAGCTAATGTGAGTGGGACTGAAGCACATAAAGTTACGCAGGAGTTCCATCCTATACAGGGCATAGAGGGACAGATAACTTTTCAGATATGGTACTACAGGGAGTCATAAGAAGTGTAATTAATTTACAAAATAAAAGAAATTGTAAAGACATGTGAATATGACTAACATTTACAGATTATAGAACAAAATCAACTTAGAGAAGAATTAACAATTGAAACAGTTAAGTTAAATGAAACTACACAAAATTACAGCTAAGTTCTTGAATGTGGACTCCTTAGGACAAAACTCTTAATTTTAAGAGTGAGACTAGTGTTAAATCTGCTTTGCACAGTCGGGACACTTAAATTAACTACCTAACACTTACGGTTTGCTTTCCTTCTTTCAAACAATATATGAGGTATCAGCCTGTTTAAGTTAGAATGTTACTTTTATGACACAAATTTTCCACTAGAGTGTTTTAGTTATAATTTATTTCACTTCTTTCCCCAGAAAATTGCATAAGACTATACTGAGCTAATATGTTAAAAAGGATGTTTAAATATCTTAAATTTATCATATAATCTGAAATCTTTACATGCTAGATTATCCAGTCTCTATTATATTGCCATGTGCTATGCTGCCAAATTTTATCCTTGCTTTCTCTATCTTTAAGAGATAAGCCCCAGTCCTGTCTTCCGAAACTTTCATTCCTTTCCCACATTTCTTAATTCAACATAAAAAGGTTGAAGGCCTTTCCTTCTCTGAGGCAGCCGATCTCGCCAGTTCCACCCGGGACTTCTTCACCTCAGCTGGCGGCAAGGGCCTGCCTTGCTTCTCCCGCCGCTGACCTCCCACCCACCCTTCTCCCTCAACGCCTCGCCCTGTGAGTGGAAAGTCTTAAAAAGGTGAAAGGCAGGCTCAGAAATGAGTGTGTCCAACAGTGTTGTGAACCTAGAGGGAGTATGATGAATGCCAAAGCCTGACAAAAAGCAAAGGGGTTGCCAGGCTTGCAGCCTGGCCCAGGCCACTGCCCATCTCAGGTAACTGTGGGAAGGACATGTTTACCCCAGGCCTAGTCTTTGTTGACAAAGATGGAATTACTTTGCTCTATGTTTCTTCAGGCTTCATGCGAAATCCAATGAGGGGACAATCTACTTCACAGCTCCACTGCATACAGGGTCTCAAATTCCTAACAAAATTCCTCTTAGATTTTAAGGGCTGTTGAAGACACTCACAGTGGCAATTTGTCCATGATGGGTGTGATTTATTATTACTATTCTTTTAACAGTTTAATTTAACAACTGTTGTATTTCTTCTAGACCAAGTACCAGTTCCACTGCTAGCAAAACTGAAGGTGTATGAGCTTCCCCATTGCACTTCTACAGTTTCCTCCTAGGAAACTCCTCAGCAAAACTCTTCCAGAAACTTGGAAAAATGGTGTTTGAGTACCGCTGACACTGCTTGACTATTTCGCTACTCTTGACACTTTCACATATATACAACAGGTAGGTATTTCCAATGGACTCTATGAAAAACACAGGTTAACTCTAGCTATGTGACAAATTTATTTACAAATACATTTACAAGCAAAATGAAACATGTTTGTGAACTGTGGGGAAAAAACAAACAAACAAACAAACCAAAATCTAGAGGATTCCGTGGCAGCTAGTAAGGGGGTTGTATCTGTCTGTCTCTTATGCTTAAAGTAGAAGCAACTCTTAAAGATTCTTATTTGAAGTTTACAGACTAGTGTTTGACTTCAGGTCTTGGAAAGAACATTTCCTAACTACTTGTATTTTATCCTGATGCTATTTAGAGTAAGATACAATATAACAGGGACCATAACAGAAGTTTTCCGCTTTCTCAGGTAAGTGCACAAAGTGCTAGGGTAAAGAGCCAGGTTTATTATTATATTTTGGTTTTAGCCCAATCAACAATGAAAATCTTTTGAACCATGTAACGTCTTCATCAGATGAAATGTAAAAACCGTACGACCAGGACAGCTTTATAGTTTGTGACAGGAAGTTTTTAATTACTTGGGCTGACTACTATTAGAAACTTTTATTAAGGTTTCAGGAGACCAGTTTAGCAATGCTCCATCAAATCTATCAGTAGTGAAAAGTATTATCTCTCTGGAGTACTGTTCATCAGCTGTGTTTGCCACAATGCTGCAATAGTATGAACAAAGTGAGCATATCAGGCACAATATCCTTTATCCTGTTTGTATGTTATTATGTTATTTTTACATTTTATGTGTAAATGTTAAATTATTACATCATTGCATATTATTGTACACATTTGTCTTTCAAAATATGTAGTTGTTCCAAAGTTTTAGTTCCTCTGGCATTTGCTTATAGTGATTTACTGCTGTCTACCATCTTTGTAAAGGAGCATACACATTATTTTTGCAATAAAAATGAGAGATCTTGATCAAAAGTTAAGCAAGTTCCAAAAGATTCAGCATGAGTCAAAGGATATAAGCATTCCCTAAATCTTAGTAGAATAACACTGGGAAAATTTGTTCGTGTCTTAATACAGCTGTATAAAACCTTACCCTAATAAATTTACAACTTACAGTATTTCATTAACATTTGAAGCCACTAGGAATAAACTGAACATGGATCTTTCACTTTCTGGGCAAATGTTTCTGCCATGCTGTACAAAAAGTAATAGGCATACCTGATTTCCACAAATCACCAATGCAACTGTATTTGTAAAAGCTCAGTTCCTCTAAAAATTATCTCTGCAGATATCTCCAGGCAGATATATTTTCTTCTCAGAAGTGTCAATTTGAACATATGATTCCAAGAACAAGGATTTCATCCACCCCCTCCCTGTAGAAAATGCTGAAGGTAGCCTAAGGCAGTTTGTTGCTGTTTATATGCCGGCTATTTTTGACTCCCATTCCAAGGTGCCCAAGTCTTACGCATTTAGTGGAGAGGCTCGTGCCTGAAACAGGGCCTGGATTCCACTCTGTGGGGTGACTGCTTGAAAATTAGGCATATGGTGGTTAACTCTTACATGACCAGCTCCATTTTTGTTTGAATGTTGATTCTGTTCTTATTTGACACACTGAAATTACTGTTAAATGACATGAAATAACATTGGTTTTATTTAATTACAACACAGTAAGGATCCCAAGTCAACAGGGTTTGTATACATTGTGAAGTAAATAAGTATCCTAATCTAACAGGGATTGTTAAAGCTCTGACTAGGGGACAGTAATTGCCTGTATGAAGACGCAAAGAGAGATTCCATATTAACCACTGAAATAAAATTTGTGATACCAGCACTTGGTAACACATAAGTATGGTCTGAGGCCAATAGGGAGCTATGAGTCTCTTGTGCATTTCTGTCACAATAGTGGATCCACTGCACTTCCATTGTTGCCAGGGAATAAACTTCAGTAAAAAAGCAGTACAACGTCTAGAAGACCTTGAGCTAAGAACAAGTGCCAGCCCATGAAATTAATTCAAATTGGAGAGCAGATATAATATTCACTGGCAGAAGGGATGGAGGTATGTAACACCTATTTGAAGCTACAATTTCTCCTATCTACTCTAGAGAATTTGACACCCAATAGGCTTCAATCTGGCAGAAACAATCCTACCCACACATTGCTTTTATTTCTGGAAATTACATGACAAAGTCTTTAAACCAGAAGTCTTAATGTTTACTTCTTCCTTTCACAGAGCATCAAAGAAAATTATGTGCCTGAAAAGGCACAAGTTTGCTCTTAGAAAATTTTTCTTCCCTGAGACAAAACTCTCTCAGGAGTTCCTAATAAGGTGAATGTACTTCCTTAGCAAAGACAGTAAGGTAGGGTTGACTGTGTTACTCACTGCACTCTATGAGGCTGTAAAAATCAGAAATGCATTTTGGTTGTTTCACTGTTAATATATATGTCAGACTTGTGGGGTCTTTTTAAAACATACAAGTTTTCTAGGGATCTTGTGTTTCATTTCTGAGGGTGATAGTTCTTCTCTGATTATAGGCTTACTTCATTTGAGATGTGAAAATTCAGTAGGTAAATTTATTTACACAGTGTAGTATAAGATTACAGATTACTATTCAATATTCAATATTCAATATTCAATAT
>NW_010172292.1:0-11398 GCF_000695765.1 Mesitornis unicolor | reverse complement strand
GGTCGCCAACTGGATTTAGCTCCATTCACTTTAGCAGTTATCTCATTTTTTGCAGTTCTGAGTACCTCTCTGGCAGTAAACTGACAACTGTGTATTTACTTACCTCATGTGGGTGGAGAGGTACTTGCATGTTTATTAGGAGGGAGGAAAGAATTAAAGAGTTTTATGGTAACTCTAATACAGATTTCTGTACAAAGTAAATCAAGTTGACTATCACAAATAGAAACTAGTGAGATTTGCATCTAAGTTTTTCCTGAACTGTATGATGCTCTTCTTGTAGGACAGTGATGAGGAAGATGAAGATGCTGAAAACACAGAAGCTGTAAGCGTTGGGAAAATCAGCAGGAGTCCATCCCCAGCTCCTCAAGAGGAGCAAAGTGAACCAGAAATGACAGAAGAAGAAAAGGAGTATCAAATGGTATTAATAATGTAGTTCTCACTAAGTATTTCTGTCTTATTTGCTCATATTTTTCAGACATAGCAAAGTAAAACACTTTGCCTGATGCTGTCAATAGAGGTATGATACATACCATACCGTAAAGCAAGGTTATATTTTTGTGTCTCTTTTTTATAATGCTGTCTTTCTCATATAAACAAGGGTATAGATTATATAACTCATATTTAGTGAAATCATGTAGTGACTGTAATCTTTACATTGGTTGTTACTAATTCTGTGGCTCGGCTTAACTTGTCAGATTCCTGAAAACTTCTAATGATTCAGTGCCCCTGTCTGAAATCTGTGCTTCAACCTCAGTTCCTGTGAAAGGGAATTTAAGAAATGCATTCTTGGAAGGAAGCGCTAGAAACTTAAGTCCTAGACCAGGAACAATTGCACTGTCTCTGTAGAAACTTCATGTTTTGACATTGTAGTTGTGTGCTAATTGTACAATTGAAACCTTGTTAGTGAAGGCCCTGCTTTCTAAAAAGTTGATGAACATAAAGTGCATGGCCAGACTGAGCAGCTTGGAGAGCTAGGTACCAGCTTTTTCCATTTTTGTAGTAAATATTTAATAATAAAGTCCTGTATAAGTAACCTCTGATGATCTGAGGGCTGTGAGGCAGCATACTGGACAGTATACTGGACTGTGCTCTTTATTTTTCAAAAGAATAAATGGGATCAGCCTAAGTACATTTTTAATTTATGTATTCATTTGTTGTATCATCTTTGGCAAGGAATCAGTGCCCTGGATGGAGAGCTGTGTGTAATAAATGTGGATACAGTTCACAGTCAAAATACAAACTGGTCTGAAGGTTCATGTATCACAGCAAATTTAAACAACTTCAGACTGAAGATTTTTTTCTGTTGAAAGAAACCATTAAACAAAACAGGAGAGTACTTCCATAGCCATCAAAAGAAGTAAAGCTCTATGGATATAATTTGAATGCATCATATTCAAGAGGTTTTAGCCTTTAATTGTGTATACAATTTTCTTCAGATGATGCTGACAAAAATGCTGCTGACCGAGATTCTCTTAGATGTCACAAATGAAGAAATTTATTACGTGGCCAAAGATGTTCACCGTAAAGCAACTAAAGGTATGCTTTTTTTGTTTAGTTTCTTCTGTGAATATTCTATTTTTGCATGTCTCTAGAACATTTAACCTCCATAGTTATCCCCCAAGAACAATTCCAGTATAATGCATCCAACTTGGTAGAGTTCAAATCCAGTAATTGTGTACTGTTGTCCTGTGCAGTGTAATTGTGAGTTACTTCAGTTATTCCATTTATTCCATTTCTTTCATATAATTCATTTATTTAGTTAAAATTATACCTGTGTGTCACTGGCTCTTGAGTTGTAGCTGTTTCTTAATACTGTCATCTTTATCTGAAGTTCTTAGCTGTTCAGAAGTAAAAAGAGACAAACTCTGAGTCCTCAATTAGTAATTCATTTGCTGTCACTATTAACATGTATTGTACTTACGTAACAGATTTTTTTTAACATAACTGAGTTAATCAAAATATGTTAACTACTGAAACTTGAGAATTATGTGCAGATGCTGTAACTTGGAAAGTGATTTATGAGTATATCTTTGTTACTTTTTTTCTGTTCACTATTAATTTGCAGTTAAATTATAAATCTTCGTGGTCGGAAAATCTAGAATTGGTTTTAAATGGATGATGCGTTTTTAATGTTTCTTCTCTCCCTCCAAAGAGCAGCAATAGTAGTAGATTTAACAATACCATAGACTCATGACTATGAAATCGTGGCTATTTGTGTTAACATGTTGTTCCTGTTGTTGATGTGATACAAAGCTCCTGCAAAACAGCTGGCACAGTCCAGTGCACTGGCTTCTCTCACTGGACTCGGTAAGTATGTTCCTTATTTTTGAGAGGGCTTAAAGGGGGAGTTTCACTCTTGCCTTGCGTTTCTAGAAATTGCATTTTGAAACTAGATTTTAATTGCCGAGGAGTATGGGTCGCTTTCCAATAACTTTATCAGCACCTTTGTTTGTTTCACAGGTGATCCTACTGATATAAGTGGGATGGTTTTTGGAGTCAGTGTGAGTTAGTGTATGAGAATCTTGCCCTAATTTTGAAAATACACAAAAGCCAAAGAATGCATAGATAAATTTACTTTTCAAAGTATGATTGTTTCAGCAGCACACCACAGTCTTCAGAGAATACTGTTTTGTGTTTTTCTCCTATTTTGATCCATCCAAACAAGAAGGGAAAGTTGATAGAAGAGTAATGTGAAAGTCTATAAATAAAAATACTGTAATCTTTGGAATTATTATTTTATTGAAAAGCTACATAAGCACAGAGGCTCCCATATCATACATTACCAGAAACAACACAGGAAAAAGAGATTGAAATTCCAGCTTGAGACACAACATGCTTTTCCCAACATGCTTTTTATCATCTGAAACATACCACAGCGGTGTCAGTGATCAGTTATGTGTTCGTTATGTGGAATTCCAGTGAATTAGAATGAATGTTATCATCACAAGTGTTCACGGGTTTTAAACCTAACGCAATAAAGATCGTAAGAACCTCAGACTGAAATAAAGTAAAATATCTCCATGTCAGATGTTCAAAGTGACTTTATCTTTCTTATCAGTCCAGTAGTTATTAATGTCTCTAGGGGAGAAGAATGTCCATTTCTGTTCCATCTCCATACCTGTCAAAGTGCAGTGTTTTCTGAATCAGTATAGGAAAATTGATATGGCATTCAGAATTTCTGTAGCCTTGGACTACGGAGGCGGCTGAAGTCATTTCAGAGATGTCTTCTGGGAAAGGTCCCAGGCATTTTCTGTCCGGTTGCTGATGCAGAGGCAGGCACTGTTACGATCTCTGCAGGGAGCTTTTTTTGCCTTTCCATACGATGGAAAAAGTACCGTGATCACAGTGGTTGCTTGCGGAAAATAGACGAGCTGTCCAGAAGGAGTAGAACCAGACAGTGAGCATCAATGCAGATATGGGGGCCTTGATCACACCAGTCAAACACCACTGGCACTTACCAGAATAAAGTGACTTCTTCAGAGAAGAGGAAGTGAAGGAAGGGCAATGTTACTCTCCTCTTTGCCCCACAGAAATATTAAGAACAGAGCTTAACCTTTCCTCGTGATAGACTGGACTTTATGCACGCAGGTGGACTGGGTGGTTATGGATCAGGAGACAGTGAAGATGAGAGGAGCGACAGAGGCTCTGAGTCATCTGATACTGATGATGAGGAATTACGGCACAGAATCAGGCAAAAACAGGAAGCGTTTTGGAGAAAAGAGAGAGAACAGCAACTACTACTAGAAAAACAGCTAGAAGGTAAATTATGTATTGTCTTCTTACTCTGCTGCTGTCTACTGAGTTTACTGCTTAGTATATGTAAATTGGTGGGAGGGAAAAGGCATTTGAAACCAAAAAATGTGAAGCCAAATTTAGAAATAATATTCTTAATTAAAAAGTTTTAACAAACGAGGTTTGAGCTACTTGATCAAAATGAGCTTTGCTGCTTGTTTTCCTAATAAGAAAAAAAATACCCATGTAGTATTTTCCATAAACCATTTTACTTTTGGTGTTAAAAGAGTAGACATGATGCATATAGCCATATATATAGATATATATATAGATATGTGTATATATATATATATATAGTGCTATATAAGTAATAGTGTTACTTTATAAAAATGTGTCTGTGTGTATAATGTGTTTTATAAAAATCATTAGTATCTCAGTTGTGACTGGGGGGTAAATTTCATCTTTCTGCACCAGACTGCAGCTTATATGAACTTGATTCCTTAAAGTTGAATATTCATATATTCATAGTTCATATACCTAGAAGCACATTTCACGTCATCTGAAAAACTTCCTTTTCTGTTATGTGATCCTGTGCAGTGCACCTTTTGCAGTGCCCAGTGGGAGGCTGCAGTTTCTTTGAACTTGTCGTTCTCAGTTGTAGTTGAGGTTTCCTTCCATATGTTGCATCTTCATAACTGAGGTTTTCATATCTCATACTGGGGAAAGATTATTGAACCCAGTCAGTTCGCACTTAGCCTCTGAGAAGCTGTCAGGCTTGATTTAAAATAAATTAAAGAAAGAAATCTGTGATCTGCTTTTCAGAGGGTTGCAAGGGTTCTCCTTTTGTACCAGTAATGTAGGTCAAAAGGGTGTCACAGTCACCTTGCACTGCTGAAGAGCAGTCCAGATCAGCAGACTAATACAAGGTAAGAAGTCATGATCTAAATTCAAAAGCTGGAGGAGAATGAAAGTGCTAATTAATATAGCATACTTTTGTTTTTCTTATTTTAAGATGGATGATTTCTTCCTTTTATTTTAAAGGCCTAGAAATAAGACATATGGATCACTTAATAAAAGACTGAATAATCTAAACTTCTGGTTTCCTTAATATTCCCATCTGTCTCTGAGTGTTTTAAGATTTATGCATAAGAAGATGGGCATATGGAAAGTGATTGAGTGGTGGCCTATGACCTCTGTTTTCCTAGTGCAGGAAGCCAGATGTCAGTTTGGGGACACCTCCATGGGGCTATTTACAGAAATAGTAAACTAAACCAGCTGATGCTATACATCCAAATACCAAAGAATACGAAACGCATGGTCTCATCTGTAGCAGCTTTTTGGGGAAGGCAGAAGACTTCTTATGTACAACACAGCATGTTGTAACATATACTGCTTCTGCCTGCATTGCCTAATAACTTGTGGACCAGATGGAGTTGTTTTCTGGGTTAGATTTGACCTTCAGTTGCCATTTGGATCACTCTGAGTTTCCAGATGCAGTTTTGTTCCCGAAGTTAATTCAGAAACTGATGGCCCACATCAAAAGGCCATTTTTTGGCTAAAAATCTTGCATGTCAGCTATTTTTTCTGGGTTCAGTTTAAAATGAGAAGGGGAGATAAATTTGGCCAGTGATGCAGATGATCCTAGGTTGAATAGAAATAAGTAAAATTTCTTTGAAGCCAGAAACCTCTGGAAAATGCTCTGAGGGTCTGAATTCCTTTATTTTTCTACAGGAAAATCTTGGCCTGATACTGATTGTTACTTTCAGGAAATGTATTTTTAAATGCCCTGTTGTCTTACCATGTTTTAAATATTTGCTGACTACCAAGCTTACCTATAATCTCAACTGACATTACCTCTTTGTTTTCTAAGAGCTTCACCATCTGTCTCTATTAAATGCTGCGGTCTTAACTTTTGAGCTAAGTCTTAAGCAAAGAATTATCTACAAGTCTCCTTCTTACGCTGTTCCTCTCTTCCTTGGAATTCATTGGCTATAAAACCTGTTAAAAATAAGGAGAAACATAAATTGCTTGTACGGGTTAGCATTTAGGACTAACCTAAGTTATCCATGGAAAACACCATAAACCTGGTATTTCTTTCAAAAAAAAACCCCCATGCATCACTACTTCAGAAGGTACTTCTCTTGGACTTTTTTGGGTGATGACGGCTACAAAACACACAGGTACAGCCAACATTGTTCTGAGGTTGAGAGGCCACCCATGCACTGGGTGGGAGATACAGCTTCTCCAGACCAGCCAGTGGTCACTCAGAATCCAGATGAACGGGGCTGGAAGGAGGGCAGGAAGCGTAGGTACAGCAGGAGGGAGAAGGGGAGAATCAGGTGTGTCAGAAGGTTGCAGGAGGATAAGTACGTGTGTGCAGGTGAACTGGGGAGTTCTGGTGCTCCAGGACATTTGTTTGAGAACTGTGTCTTAAACCACTGAAACATGAAATAACATCAGGAACTTCTAAAAGTGTCTCAGTTGTGCACTTTTTCTAAACCAGGAGGACAACTTTACCAGAACTATAAAAAAAAAAACCAAACAAAAACTAAAATAACAAGTTGTTTGGTAGGTAGTTGGTGTGATGGCAGTCAGCATATTAATTAAAAGTATTATGAAAGGTACTTGGAAATCTGGTTTTGCCAAAAGTAACAGTGTGGAAATTACTGACATATTACTCCAAATTAATTGTATTTTTCTTTTGTATTTTTTCCAGAAGAAAAGCTACAAAATGAAAAAGTTTCAAAAGAGATGAATGAATTCATCAACAAAGAACAAAACAGTAACTTGGCATCACAGGAGGCAAAAGAACTCGAAGCAGATATGGTTCATGAAAAGAAAAGATCTCCAAATGCAATCGCCCCTGATACAGAACTCAAAAAAGAGGGTAAAGAGAGGGCAGGAAGGAGTGGGTCGAGAAGCTCAAGCAGCGGTAGCAGCAGCAGCAATAGCAGAAGCAGTAGCAGTAGCAGCACAGTATCCAGTTCCTCCTATAGCAGCAGCTCAGGTAGTAGTCGCAGCTCTTCACGTTCTTCCTCTCCTAAAAGGAAGAAGCGACACAGTCGCAGTAGGACACCTTCACATAAAGTTAGGCGCAGCAGAAGCAGGAGTTATTCCCACAGAAACAGGAGAGAGAGGAGTAGGAGCAGGGAGAAAATAAGGGAAAGGAGGAGATCTAGCAGAAATCGCAGTGCTGACAGAGGGGAAAGGCGAAGAAATCGGAGTCCCTCGAGAGAGAGAAGCTGGGATAGACGTAGAAGTAGCAGCCGTTCAAGAGACCGGCGAGCCAACCGGGCGAGCCGCAGCAGAAGCAGGGATAGGCGTAAAACTGAAGACCAGCGTAGAAGCCCCGCTGGAAATAGGCACAAACATAAAAGTGAGGGTAAAGATCAAGAACGGAAGAAGGAGCAGGGCGGAGGGGTAGATAAAGACAGAAAAAAGAACAGAGAAAGGGAGAGAGATCAGGAAAAGAGAAAAGATAAGCCCAAAAAAGAGGAAAAAGAAAGTAAGGCTGGCAATCATGACGACAGTAGGTTAAAGAGAAAAAGAGACAGCGAAAGAACTTTCACTCGTGGTGAGACAATATGTGTGAAAATAATAAGGCAGGATTCCAGACAAGAAAGCAAAAAAATTTCTACCAAAGATAGCAAAAAACAGTCAGGCTCTGAATCTAGCGCGAGGAGTAGTTCTGAATCACCTGGGAGCAGTAAAGAAAAGAAGGCTAAGAAATCGAAGCATATTCGGTCATGCTCCATGGAGAAATCTCAAAGGTCTGGTAAGAAGGCAAGCCGCAAACACAAGTCTAAGTCGCGATCAAGGTAGTATACTTTTTAAGTATTTTGTCTGACTTTAAAAAAAAATTGATATTCGTCTTCATGTGTACGGCATATGAACGTTTTTTTAATAAAGTATGGTATTTATTAAATTTTTTGTCTTGGGCAAAAGTAACTTTGGAAAATCTTTTAAAACTATTAATTACTAAGCCTAAACTGTGTGTGGGTTTGGGGGTCTTCTGTTTTTTCCAATTAACTTTCTCCCCCTTTTCCTTTATTTTTCAGATCAACAACTCCTCTTCGTCGTAAACGCTGAGGAATTATTATGGCACCAGTGCTATGACGTTTACAAATTCCATGAGTTATAAAAGGCTTGTCTCATTATAGAGGCACATTGTGGCTATGTAGGTGAAACCAGAATCCTTTTTTTATCTGTAAATAGGTGTATTTTTTCCAAATGCTGCTCAGAATGAAATACCTAATAGGATTTCTTTGTATTACATTTTTTCAAGAACGGTAGTGCTTATTAAGAATATAAAACATGCCATTCTCTTTCAGCTGTAATGTTCTTAAAATTACTATTGAATGTACTGTGATGTCAATAAAGCTCTTTAGTTCATTTTTTGTTTAAAATTCTTGCACCTGAATTTTGTGTTAAATTGTAGAAAGTACTTTTAAAAAAAGACAGAAAAGAAAAACGCAGCTTTTTGCTATAACAAATTTTTAAAGTACTTGAAAAAGATTTTAACGTAAAACACTTGTCAAAATACGTTATCCATGGACATGATGAGATTAATTTATGGGGGGTGTGGAAGAAAAAAGACATGACATCTTATTTTTTCCTTTAGATATGTGTAATAGATTTTTAAATAACGTTTTTATTTGGACTAGCAAGTAATATATGCTGTGTGTGTAAAATCTGGGTCACTGTAATACAAGCTCTACTTAAATGGCCTGAACCCCATTAGCAGCGTGTGCAACTGACTGATCTTGTGCGACAGTGTTAAGCTCTGGAACTCTATTCCTCACCCAGTCTTCAGAGAGAACTTTCTGGATGTTCAGGGATATTACAGGAACAAGACTCAGCATTTTAGATGTTTTTAAGGAATATATTTATAAATGGCACTCAGTACACATTAGAAATCTGGTAATAGGTTAACGTAACATTTTAGCACTTGCATTAAATGTGTAGTGAACATTAAAACTGGTTATTTTTGTTAGTGCTCTGAGAATTGCGATTCCTGTAAAGCCAGTACACTGATTAGACAGCAACGTATCTAATTTTTTGTTTTTTAATATCACCATGAAGTGTGAAAGAGGTCACCAGTTACCTCCTTCTCCCATCCCTGGAGACACTCGAGGTCAGGCTTGATGGGGCTCTCAGCAGCCTGATCTGGTAACATTGTCCCTGCTCACTGCATTGGGGTTGGACCAGAGGATCTTTCAAGGTCCCTTCCAACCCAATACATTCTGTGATTCTTTATGAAATGAACTGTTGCTGTTTGCGACAAGAGTGTGAATTAATTAATTTAATTTAATTTAATTCACATTAAAATGAGACAAAACAAAAACAACCAGTAAAGCAAACCCCTAGGCCAGTGAGTGTTACAGAAGATTAATTCAGGAAAATTGCTCTGTCCCTAGAAGGTCTGGTATGTTACCAATTGTGGAAAAGATAAAAAGCTTAACATCAAAGGAAGATCTCTTTGATGGCTGTGTGTGTCTTCTAAGAAAAAAATATTCTAGTACAGGCAACTTGCAAAGCATGTCTTCATGAACAGATTAATCCATTTAACTAAAACTGGAATTCGGCTACGCAGCATTTTTGCCACTGTAATTTTGTTTCATAAATCAGATGCAGAAGTAAACTGCTTCAGTGCAAAGAAACACATTTTAATTATGTTTATTAGACAAGCTAATGGCTGGTGAATACATGCATGTTTATCAAGACACTGTTACAGATAAATAATCAGTTATAATAACATACCCCCCCAATTAAGTCAGTTTACATAGAGTAAGCATTCATACCTGTTAGCGAAATAAGGCATAATTTGCAACACGCTACTCTTACCTGCATCGGTATGGATACAAGCAGTGATGTATTGATCCAGTACACTATTTGCTCTTGGTATAAGTGAGGACTTTTTGAAAAGTGGGTAGCGTAACAGTTCAGATGCCATGGAAGGATGTCTTTTGAGAGAAAGAAACTAGAATTAAGTTGAAGAAAAGCTACTGAGGAATACAGTTTCCATGATGCATTGAATTTGATTTTCAGTTCAGATTTTATATCCTCTGTCTAATAATAAAAAAGATTGTGTATGAAAAGCTTTATATACTCTGCCAACAACTGCAATTCTGTCACTTCCTGTAAATATGATAAATAATTATTTTTTGACACAAATGCACTTATATGGGTAGTGACTGTATGCCAATAAAAAAGAGCATACGATCTCTGTATTTAACTGTTTCAGAAATCTTACTAAACAGCATACTCAGCACACCCGTAATTAACAATACATTGGTATTTTGTCAGCTTCACATATATTAGACTTTGCGTTTCAGTAACTTCCTTATGAATGTTTTTCAATGGTAAAGGTGACAATAACATTCAGTCTTTCATTCCATACATCTGAAGTGATCTTAAATTAAAACGTGCAAATACATACAAAAATGGGAATGTATCATTTTGGACAAGTCTGAATTGGGTTGTTGCTCTGTTCTGTTACATTTTTAAATAAACTGCAAAAATACTTCAGTGTACTGCAGGAGAGCAAGATGTGCAGTTTGAATGTCATGCAGCAGCATCGCATTCAGAGGCAGTTCCCTTGAAATTGTTTTTTTATAAATAAGGGATAAAGTGGAATCAAGTGAAAAATTATTTCCACGTGAAGTGTTTTGAAGATGAATACAACAAAACCAATGTGAGTACGTACCCCAAGGTGCCCGTCATGCCACCTAAGAACAGGAACCAGCTGTGGCCATGGGTAGGCAAAAAAAAAATAGTTGGGTAAAACATTCTAAATTTAAAGATCATACTTTATGAAACGTGGCATAATAACTAGTCTGGAAAAAAACCCCTGTTATTTGTGTCTTTGAGGCCCTGTCTTGTGGGAGAGGTTAGAGTCCAGGCTACTGCTGCTATCTTAAAGTCTGTGTTTAATAACAGAAAAATGGAACAGGTACCTCTAGTTCAAAGCCAGCTTATACTGTTAAATAAATTACTTGCCAGTGTGCATGTATTTAATTGCTTGTTACTAAATTTTTAAAAATCACAAATATAAAAGAAATGGCAACGTAAGGAATGGCTCGCTCCAGATTTAGTGTTTGCTTTGCTAAATAAGTGCAATGTAATTTATTAAATTGGATAATTAATATGCAGAGGCATCCTTTGAAGGAAGGCTCAGATTTGTGTCTGAAGGAGAACATGTGTCTTGGCATAAAGGATTTCTTCGAGCTTTTTCAGTAGCTCCGAGGTGTCATTAATGACTCCTAAGTCCACTGCACCACGAGCTTTGCTGGATGGAAAGTAGATGAGAAGCGGTGCATGTACACACTAAGCAGGTTTGTCATGTACTTAAGTGCTGGTGAGACAAGCTGCTTTGAGACCTTTCAGTGGTTCTTATTTAGCTTAAAAAACCCCAAACAATAAAAAACCAAATCAAAACTATCCAATCTTCAACTACTAGATCAATTATATTTACAGGAGACCTGTAAATGGGCAGCTTTCAAGCAGCGAAGGCTGTAGCACCGAGCAAAGTCAGTTAATAAAGCAGACTGGCGTTAGACAGAGCGGGTCAAACCATGACTGGTCGTGCAGCTCCAAACCCCCTGCTGCCCGCAGGGTGCTCCTGCCCTTGGCTCCGCGCAGGCCGCGCCTCCCGCCTCCGGACGCC
>NW_010172291.1:0-12336 GCF_000695765.1 Mesitornis unicolor | reverse complement strand
CAACTCCTGATATTCTGTGTGATTCTGTGATCACTTCCCTCCCTGGCCAGGAGACCACGGCTGGTGATGGTGGGAAGTCCTTTGGAGCTGTATTTAAGGAATTTTACTTGGCAGCTCTTGCAGGTGCTTCATGTGGAAACCTGATCCCTGTAAGAATTCTGAGGAGCAGAGCAGGGTGCAGGATCTTGTCGCTGGCCGTGCGCTGAAGATGATTGGTGTGCTTGAGGACTTGTGTCTGAAGCTGAAAGAGCATGTGTCTCTAGCACCAGGCTGGGCTCAGGCTGGTAGTTGGTGTGACAGCTCTGGGTGTTAGAGGATGTCATCTGGCCAGACACCAGATTGCAGTGATTTCTAAGGGAGCTGGTTGAACTGCTTCACTGGAAGTGGAAAATGGAGCAGTATCGACAGCTTATCCCCATAATCAGTCTTGTGCCCCCATTTCTCTCTCATCAGCGACACCATAATGCTCTGCTGTAGAAGGAAGACTTACAGCTGTCTCTGTGTTCCTCCCCACGCAGGTGCATCCATGGCTAACCAAGGGTGGCAAGGAGCTCCTGCCACTGGAGGAGGAGCACTGTACTGTGGTGGAGGTGACAGAAGAGGAGGTGCAGAACTCGGTGAAGACAATCCCAAGTTTGCCAGCTGTGGTATGTATAAACCAGAACTGCATCCTCTGTGTGGGTCAGGAGCATGATGTTTTGCTGAAGATCTCAACTGGTGAAGGAGGTTTGGAGAGGGTACATGTGTGCTCTTGGCATGAGAAATTTGGCCTTTCAACCCAGTGTAAACTTCTTGTGTCTTTTAGTACCATAGTAGCCTGACTCTACAAGGCCTGACCATGTGAGAAGTCCTGTTTATATCTGTCTGCTCTCATAAGAGCTGTAGGGTCACACCCCCGAAGTGTCTGACATCAGGCATCCCAGAGCACCAGGAGTGTCACAAGTGTGTTTTGTTTCTTTAATCTAGAGGTTGCCAGACACCTCATTTGGATCCTCATATTGAAGGCTCCAAACCTGGACGTGACATTGCCGCAGAAGCAGAGTACATAGCTAGCACTTGCCTGCCAGCCGTAGGGAACCACAAGTGTGTGCTGAGGGGTCTCTCAGCAGTTTGTTTGTAGCCAGCTGGAGGTCTGCTGTAGGCAATTACTACGATGCAGGTGCCTTTGGGGGGGTTCCTCATGGGGAGAGAGGTGCTGAGCACAACCTGTTTTCGCAGCCGTTATTGTGTGCTGCTAACACAAGCAGCTGTTGGGGCAAGCGTCTAAGGCAGTGAAAACCATCCTTTCCCATTGACAGCAGGACTTTGAACCTGCAGGAGCTGGCAGCATGCCCTGGGCAGTGCCTGCCTGGGAGGATGGCCCAGGAGGGCTCTCATGTCTCCTTCTCACGGGCTTGGACCACCATGAGTGGCAGTTAGCAGTCAGCAGCATCTGCTTCACCTCTTGCCAGCAGTGGTCTTCATCCAGGGGTGTGAGCTCACTGCCCAAGGGGGTGGCCTTTACAGTGCCTGGAAGTCACATAGCTTTTATGTGGGTTTCTTGAGTTTGTGCTCTAGCTGTAATGCTGTTAGATGTCTGTTGAATTATTAAAGGAGCTATTGTTAGACTCCTTTGAACTAGCTTCAAGGGGGTGATACGTCAGTTCTGCTGTTCTCACTGGTCTGTTTTCCTTCCTCAAAGATCCTCGTGAAGGCCATGCTAAGAAAACGCTCCTTTGGAAATCCATTTGAGGTTCAGACCAGGCGGGAGGAGAGGTCCATGTCTGCTCCAGGGAACTTACTGATGTACGTATCTACAGCTTTACCTGGCTCTGCTGCACGTGCAGAGTAAAGGTGTGTGGGGAGGACAAAGGAAGCAGTTTGCAAATATTTTCTGTAGCATTTAAGGACAAAACTCCCTTTTAAACCAAACACTGAAGATAAACTCTACCTCGAATCGTCTAGGATTAAAATACAATTCATTAAAACACCTTAACTTTTACAGATGTTTTTTAACCTACTAGTTTATAATACACTGTGATCAAAGATCCATTAGAGACTGGTGAACTAAAATAAGTTTACTTAGTCTAGTCTAGATATGTGTTGGAGTGTTTAGTTCTTATCTCCTTTTTATGGAAAACAGAAAAGGTGCCAGATGAGCAGTTTGCATGTTTTATAAGCTGGAAATGATGTGTTTTTTCTGTTGTCTGTGGCCCAAGTCTGGACAGAGACATCATGGAGATGTGTAGGCAGACAGTGGAGAACACTTGGACATTGCTCTTTCATTTGAGAAAACAGAGTATTCGTTCACACAGCTAGTTATGAAATAGTAGAACACATTGCAACAGAATATTTTGGAGGTTGGATATAAATGGCTATACTGAGATTAAAAAGAGAATAGACATATTAATTACTATTAAATTAATCAACAATTTTAAAATACAATGGCCTGGATGTACAGGGGTGGGGGGGGATTCCTCTGTCCTTCTTACTCTTTCTCCCTCAGTTTTGTTACTGATCCTTTCAGAGCCAGGATTCTGGACCATCAGTCCAGTAAGCAACAGCTGAACCCAGCCTTACCTGGGACAATTATTTTCATGTTCTCACCCCATGAGATCTGTAAGGCTGCAGTTCACAACAAAGCTGTGCTGTCCCAAAATGATTCTTTTCCACCCAAAATCCCAGTAGCATGCCCAGTGGACTCCCATGAGGGTGTGCTGAGGCTCACAGGCATGTGGGGATTTAAGGGCTCAGCTCAATTAAGGATGATACTGCTTCAGGGCCCAACAGTGTATTAGAGACTGCAGTAAGAGCTTTGCCTCTGAGTCTTAGACCAGTTAATATTAGACACCAGTTTAACCACTCCATACACAAGTGCTGCTGTGATGACGTATCTGAAGAGCTTGGCAGTCACGGCTCCTTTGCCAGCTCAGCACAAGAGATTTGTCCTCATTGCCTTGGCTCATTGCCTTCCAAATCAGTTGTTGCTAATTTGACGCACATTCCTGCCCATATCTTCACTATCATTCCTGGTCACTGCATTGCATCGCTCTGAGATGGGGAAACTATTACTAAATATGAAGAAAAATATATTGTATGCTTCCCACTCTCCAGGACAGCTAATTCAGAGCAAGGCAGGATTTCATCTTTTCAGTCCCTGCCTAAATAGATATTTCAAGGTGGTGTCTTCTTCTAGTACCCTGAGCCTGTTTCCAAAAAGGACATGTTCCCTTCCACCTTTGTGATGCTCGAAAGCCCGTGTCACTAGTTAACCAGCTGGTGGGAACACTTCTTGACCCCGATGCTGTGGCTGGTTCCTGCCTGGAGCTCACTGCTTTATCTGCTCAGAACAAGTAAAGTTCATTTGATCTAATGTAGCTGTGAAGTTTAGCCACATTATCAATGTCCAATCCCTTTTTAAATCTTTTTAGGCCTTCAAGACAATCTGTAAGCCTCCATTTTGGTTTTTGTCTCCTTTCTAAAGTTGCTAGCCCAATTCTTCTCAGCTTATGACAAACCAACATCTTTCTCTGTCTCTACTCATTTGAGTCCCATGTTTGGACTTAGTCTTCTTGTATAGGACTGAACTAAAAGGCTTTTGAAAACCGTGTATATTTTTCACTGTTGTGCTGCTGTGTCCCATGCCCTAGGCTGAAAGAACATGTCAGGCCATGGACATGTCAAGGGCTTGCCTCTGCCCATCAGTGTAAGTGCTTAGAGACGTCCAAAAAACCTGTGAGTGGTTACTGAATGTACCAGTTCTCCACTGCACTAACCCCTCCACTTTATTTCTCAATCTCATGACATCAGTGCCAATTTTTTTCAATAACAATTGACTTTATCCTAAATTAATTCATGCACAACTGAAGCTTTGACAACCCATCTCGAAACCTTTCTGCCTAAAAGAAAGACATTGGCTAAATCTCTTCCACAAATAGTTGGGGAGATTTGGTACTACAGCAGGGATTTTTTAAAATTTTTTTTAAGGAACGTAGATTATTATTTTAAACTTTGAATAATGCTGGACTGGTTGAATCTAATGAAAACTACTTAAATAGATTTGTTGAATCTAATGACATTAATTTTAGGTGAACTGAGTCTAAATGAGAATGTTTTATCATTCAGGGAGTTGTCTCTTGATTACAGTGTCATTTCCACAGGAGCAAACAGAGTTAGACACTAAGTCCATCCAGTTCTTAACTCATAGTGAGTTATTCTGTGATAAAACCACCCTTAATATACATATAAAATATAATATCAGTGCAAACATTATGAATAGTGCTGTGTTAGTTGTAGTAAATTTTGAGAGAGTCTGGGTGACTATAAGTTTCTAGGACATAGCAGGAACAGGTAATATTGTTGTAGCATAAAGGCTCTGCAGAGTCCTTGCATGTCAGGCATTTCCACCCCCGTAGCTGGACAGGGGACTGCAAAATTGGGGTTTGCTGGAAGTGCAGTGCCTGCAGCCATCGTCACTCTCTGGCCATGCTGCCATATGTTTGCCCACAGAGAGCTGAGAGAAAAATGAGCCATGAGTTCCCAAGCTCTCCATCACAGGGCTGCTCCTCCCCAGTGGCAGTGTCTTTAGATGTGAATCACCTCTTGTGACATTGCATCTCCTTCCAGTTATAGGTAGAAAATAACTTGTTGTGTTTCTATATCACAGAATCACAGAACGTTAAGGATTGGAAGGGACCTCAAAAGATCATCCAGTCCAATCCCCCATATAAGAAAAACAAAAAAAGAAAAGCAATTAGAAAACTCCAGTTTCACATTCAATTTATTTAATTAGGCTACATGTGAAATTGCCAGAGCCCTACTCACTGCTGCTTCAAGCATCTTACATCTGTGCCCACACTGAGATTATATTCTGCAGGAAATCCTCTGACAGCTGAGTCTGCTTTCTGGTATTTGATGCCTAATTGATGATTCTTTAAATGGTCCTTAAGAAAACAGGAAGAGAAATAAACCATTTTAACAGCTCATTCTCTGGGATTTGTAGAGGAGGAAACTAAATCATATAGTTGAAACTTCTTTTTAATTTCTCCCTGCATTACCCATACACTGTGTGCTGGGCTCTGTTCTTGGAAGTGCTTTGTGTAGAAGTCTTTGCGACAGCAAGAGAGAGATTTCCTTCTGCAGCCACCGTTAATCACAGGCTTGAACCTGGTCATGGTCTGCAGGATCTGCAAGGCTTGATTAATCCCTGCATCTTCTGGGCCCCTTGCTTTGCAGGTTTTTTTCAGTTGCATGGTATTTTTTTAAACCCAGCTGTTTAGTGTTCACAGCTAAGTTCTGGGTTTGTTAGCAGTGTTTGCTACCTTTCTTCTGCCTGCTCCAGATTTCTTCTAATTGAGTCAGCACTGGCTTTAGATTTTATTACTCATTTACTGAAACTGTTACCTATCAAATTAATTGCTGTATTTTGACAGACCCAATTTACTTTCCCATTATGGCTGCTGGTACTATTGATGAAATGTGGTTGTCAGTCCCTGTACAGGAGAACAGTCTATATATAAAAAGCCTACCTTGCTTCCAGCCTTCCCAGAAAGAGTGCAAAATTGCCATCACTGCCCTTGGGGCCATACTGTCCACATAGGCTAGGCACAAGGAAGCTACAGGGGGAGAGGGAGGTAAAAAAACTGGCTGATCCAGGTCTCCAAGCAGAAACAGATTCTCCCAAAGCAGCAGAGGTGCCTACCTCGTGGGGGCTTTGTGCTGAGAAAGTCCCAGAGCTTAGTACCATAGAGCTGCAGAGATCTTCCTGAGGCAGCCAGGTTTACGGCATCGTCTTTGACAAGGGAGCGGTTGCAGGTTGGGTTTAAATTTGCCAGATGTTTCCAATAAAGATGGTCCCTTGGTCTCTGCTGGTGCTCAGTGTTTGTCTCTCCAGTCCCAGGAAGATTTTGGTCTGTAACACGTAGATGCTATCAGAATAGGGTCAAACTCAAACAGAAGCTGTATCAACTTTCACTGCAAAGAGACAGTTGCATGTCTAGTGAGAAGAGCCATGCCCCGCCATGCAGGTAGGTATCCTCATAGTCTGCCTCAGGACCAGGGCACCCACTGTGGCACAGGATTTTCCTCTGGCAAAGTCCCACCATCAGCCAGAGCCTCTGGTGAGTGGCCACATGTTCGTGTGGCTCTGCCTGTGCTGAGCTCAGCTGCAGTGTGCCCCATGGCACCTGGGGGTGATGCTGTGACTGTGACAGGACACAAAACCCCCAGAGATGCCAGATTTTGCAGACCTCAAAAGCACAGCTGGACATCAGCAGCATACTGGAAGCCATCTGGAACTTTCAGCCCCAGTAGGGGCTGATGCTTCATCCTCCATTTCACTTTGCTCCCTAGGCTTGTTAGGTACAGAAATACAAGCTCCTTTGCCTGCTGTCATCGTCTTCATGATCACTTTCTTCCTTTGTCTCATTGTTTTGCTCTCAGGGACAGACTCCTCTTAAACACATCTGTGTGTTTGCATCCATCTTTAAGGTAATTCAGTGTCTGTGTTTCCTTAGAGTGCTGTAGAAACATGTGTCTTCTCCTCAGCCTGCGTGATTTGTGTGGTAGTGAGAGCATTTGGCTCCATGCTTCCTTCCTGTAGGAGCAATTTTACTGCAGTAATTCTGTGTGTGTGACACTAAATGTTTATGTATGCTTTTTTATTGTTATTACTTGTGGTTCTTTGGCATTTCAGCCTTCTTTGGGGAAGGAGGGGTGAAAAAAGCCAGCTGGGTTTTAGCAGGAGCTGCTGCTCAGCCCCACATCTGCAGAGGGAATAGCTACAGAATTTGGGAAAAGCTGAGTTTTGTAATTTGAACTTAGGTTTAATATTTAGTGGTTATGCAAAAGAAATAGAATAACATTTAATGCAAACTGTGACAAAGTGCTTACAACCATCTCAGTGTGAAGGCTCAAGATCTGGTGCCAAGGCAGGATACAGTCTCCACACAGGCCTGGAGAGATCTGGTCTGGAGTGAGAAGCTTGGAAATCACTACACACCTCTGAATACCTTTGGGAGCAGCTCCACTGGTCTGGAGAATCTGGCTGGCCTGGTTTCCTGCTCCGAGATGAATGGATGAGCAAGAGCCAGGATGCCACCTGCTCTGTATTAGGAGGGGTTTGCAGAGATTCTCCAAAAATAGGAGAAGGCAGGTGCAGGAGGATGGAGACAGACATGGCATCGTCAGTGACAGCTGATGCTGCTGCCTGCTGCTACACTTTTCATAGAGAGGAAGGAGACTTTGCCAGCCTAGATGAGGGCAGATTATTGCTATTTAATGGGGACTCAGTGGAGGAATTAAGCACTTAGAGGAGTGTGTGTGTGTGTATGTGCTGATTCAGCTCTTTGTAGCCTGTACCACTCCATTTCTGCTGTGTGCTGCCTGCGTTTTCAGGGGAAGTGCTGTGAGGCTTGTTCCTTGCTGGGCAGGAAACACAGCGTAAATACTCCGTGGCTGTGATCTTCCTGTGGCTGCTGAGGTTAACAGCGATGTGATCTCCCAGATAATTGCACAGGTCAGGCTTTGCTTGCCTGAGGTTTAAAAAATGTAGCAACAATACAGTCTTATTTCTTAAAAAGAGTTATTTAATGGAGATTCACGTTCAGCCGCAGGTCTCACAGCGTGAGCCCCGGTTCCCAGGCAGACACCTTGATCTCTGCTGCTGTACATGCAACCTGAGTTTAGCTGATACTCACCACTGTGCATGGCCATCAAGTCAGCCTGTTTTGCACTGCACCCCTCCCATGATTGGAGAGACGGAAGCTGCTCAGGGCAGTGAGGGAGCATTGAAAACACCCCACACATGGAGCAGGCTCAGCAGGATGTGCTGCACAGCTACAGACAGGGAGCTGTGCTGCACCAGAGAAAGGACCCTCTGCTCCTTTATGGAGTTAGAAATAATTTAAAGAAGGTGATGATAGTCACTGAAAATGGGGTCGTTCCCCCTGCAGGAAAATGGTCCATGCTCTGGGTTCAAGGTCAGGTTTATGAGGCTTTTGCTGGAGCAGAGGGAGAAGGGAACAGGATTTTGATTGTTTCTGGTTTCTTCAAAAAAATTGGCCCAGCCCTATGTGTACTTTAAGTGCCACCCCTAGCCAGTCTATAATCCCAAAGCCCCAAATCCCCAGTTCCCAAATGCTGTGTGCTCCAGGTCCATGCAGCAGCACTGGCCCTTCACTGCCACATTGGTTCATCCACACAGATCAATTCTCCTGCGGCCAGGCTGGCATGAGTGAGACATGGGTGCTTTGGAATAACATCACCTCCTTTATGCTGTGGATATCTTCACATCTTCGTGATGGAGAAACAGGTGGTTTAGGTGCAAGTCATCTGCCTGCCATGAGTGGTATGGAGGGCACCCGGAGGCGTCACGTTTTCTCCATCTCCACAGAGAGTGCCAGCTTTCTCTGGTCAGGTCTGAGTCATGGGCTGTCTTATGTCTGGCTGGGCTGTTTGGAGGTGTTACTCCCCAACGATGCCCCAGGGTGCTGGAGCTGGCTTTATCTGAGTAGAGCCAGTGGCACAGACACACTGCTGGAGTGAAATCAGCCATCAGCTGGGCTTGGGCTGCCCACAGGCTCAGTGGCAGTGCGTACCCCACTCCATGGCAACCATCCTGTGGCTGATGTGGCTGCCAGCATGGCTGAGGCTTTGCCAGACTAAAAACCCCTCAGCCCAAGCCAGGAAAATGCTTCATCAGCCTAAATGTCTCTGCTCATGCTTTGGATGCCCTAAGCAGCTCTGAGCCTGCCTCCCTGGCAGGCTGGTAAAGTGTCCCATCTCACTGCAGCAAAGCTCAAGCCTTCTACATAGGAAGACACTGAAAATTTTTAGTGGGGGAATAGGCTTGAAGCTATCTTGGTGTACATACAATGCAAGTAATTTACCTTGGCTGTGCTTTAGGGACTCCTGCTTTCATGTGCTGAGCAATTTTGGGGACCAAATTCACAGAAACTGAAATGAAACAGCCCCTGGGAACCTAACGGGATTGGATTCTTACTTTATAGTATTTAAATAAAGGACATAATTAAATTTGTTAACTACATAATAGGGAAAACTGGGTTCTGGTAGAAGCATTCAGCTTTTATTGCCTTTTACAGTGGAGCTTTGGAGAAGTAGTTATCAAGCCATCAATCTGATCTTCAAAAAAAAAAAAAAAAGACTAAAGAAAAGCAAACCAGAAGTCCCCAGATACAAACTAGCTAATTGGAAAACATTGCTGCTGGTCTGCAAGGCTTTATCCAAGAACCAGATACCTTCTTGCAATGATGCAGCCAGGAGAAGGACACTCAAGGAAGTGCAAATTTTAGGCTTTGGGATCTGGAGACCAACCAAGTGTCCAGGCACAAGTTACACAGCACTGCAGTGCATCAAGCCGGGGTGTTGCTGAGCTATTTACATGGTCCCAGCATGCCAGGCCGGTTCTTTGCTATTCCCTCTTAATAGTGATGTTGTTGACCTGGGTTTCCTGTTGGAAAAAACACCCTCTGCTTTATTTCTTGTATTGCATTGCATTGTATTGTACATTGGGGCATATAAGAAGGGGGGTGGTTGTAGGGCAGAGAGGTTCTCCTTCCCCTCTGCTCTGCCCTGGTGAGACCACATCTGCAATATTGTGTTCAGTTCTGGGCCCCTCAGTTCAAGGAGGACAGGAACTGCTTGAAAGAGTCCAGCAGAGCCACGGAGATGATGGAGGGAGTGGAGCATCTCCTGATGAGGAGTGGCTGAGGGAGCTGGGGCTCTTTAGCTTGGAGCAGAGGAGACTGAGGGGTGACCTCACTCATGTTGATAAATTTGTAAAGGGCAGTGTCAGGAGGAAGGAGCCAGGCTCTGCTCTCTGATGTCAAATGACAAGACAAGGGGCAATGGGAGCAAGCTGGAGCACAGGAGGTTCAATCTGAACATGAGGAAAAGCTTTTTCACTGTGAGGGTGCCAGAGCACTGACCAGGCTGCCCAGAGAGGTTGTGGAGTCTCCTTCTCTGCAGACATTCAAAACCCACCTGGCCGTGTTCCTGTGTGACCTGGTCTGGTGATCCTGCTCTGGCAGGGGTTGGACTGGGTGAGCTTTTGAGGTCCCTTCCAACTCCTCATATTCTGTGATTCTGTGATTGTTATGTGTCTGTAATCTCTTTATTTCCTTGCTGTTCATGTAGAAAACAAGGGAGCAGAGAAGGAGGCAGGGACTCGGAGCTGCCTGATGTGTGTGAAGATGAAGCTACGTCCTGAAGCTGCCCAGCTGTTGCAGGCTGGTCACTCATGCTGCTGCTGTTGTACCCATTGTGGTGTTGTCTAGCACACATCTGCCCTCATTGCCAAGTCTGGGGCCTGCAAAGCAAAAAAAACCACCCTGAAAAACCCAAAATGGACCAACCCAGAAAACCAGCCAGGAGGAACAGAGCAGCAATAAGGAGAAGACCAAGTCCTCAGGCAGCACGGCTGGCAGAGGGCTGGCTCTGCCTCATGGGAGGCTGCATTTCCCATGTGAGGTGTCTGTGTGCTCCTCTGTGTGTGCCTTGCTCTCCACTTGTGCTTCATGTGTGGGCTTTGTAGTTGGGTGTCTTGGCCGATGAATATGGTTTTATTTGTAACACAGCGAGCCAAACGTTGTCTCATGGATCGTTCGCCCCAGAGACATTTTCCTTGCATTTTTGGATTCTCTATTTCAAGCTTTGGGTCAAAAAAACCAACATCAGAGCCAGGTTTTATGTTGGAGGGCAACTGTTTTATTTAATGCACAGGCAAAGCACTTCTGTATACCAGCACACATCCTATTCCTGTTGGAATTGGCAGCAAAATTTCTACAGATACCAGTTAAATGAGGATGAGATCTTCCTTTTGGAGTGAGTGCTGTCACTCTATGCCTTTATTTCTTTTTTTATTTTTTTTCCTTCTCTTCTTATCCTTCAGTTTTGCACAGTGCAAATCCTGCCAGCACTGATGGCTTTAGTCAGGGCAGTGCTGAAAAACAGAAGTACACAATGTTCTCTAATGGGCAATGAGCCTGTGAACGTTGTAGAGGTGTGGAGCACTGGGATATGCTGTTACACAGAAAGGCTTGGTGCACCAGGGACACCAGTGAACCAAGCATGCTCTTCCCAAAGAGCTGGGACTGCACTCCAGCAGCTGCACCCCGTCCTGTGCATGCAGACCTTTCTCAAAGGTGAAAAGAAGTGGCAGGTTTGGGGTTAATTGTGTTCAAGGGTGATTTCCTTTCCCTCATTTGTCTTTTAGCTCCTTTAAAATTATGCACCTGATGCTTTTAAACTTTAATTTGCTGATAAATGACCCAAACTGGGAGATCTCCTCAAGGTGGAAAATGTTGATGGAGGGTTTCCAGACTAAGGAAAGCTACAGAACACAAATGAGATCAAAACTTGATCTTTTGAGGGTTTCTTTAAGGCTTTTATTTTTTATTTTATTTTAAGACTGTCATTTTTATGCATGTGCTGATGCTGCTATTTTATCCGTAGATTGCTTCTAAACTTGGGATTAGAAGCTTCATCTCTACAGTCTAACAGGTGAGAGATTGCACTTAAACAGGCACATGCAGCTATTTCAGTGGCTGTTGACTATTACAGACTGTGTGTATAATCAGGAATTTCACTCTTGCACTCAGAGTGAAAAACCAGTGACATCAGTCAGAGCTTTCTGGGGTCTGAACATGCCCCTGGGAAACTAATGGGATTGGATTCTTATTATATAGTATTTAGATAAAGGACACAATTAAATTTGGTTCCTACATAATCATCTTACTGTCTTTTTTTAGGTTAATCCTGAGAGCCTGGGACTTTGAGTCCCCTAGGTTTTTTGTGCGAGGGGATACATGTATGAGCGTTGTTGGTAGCAACTGGTGTTCTGGCGTTCCCGTTGTTTCCTGCAGTCTCGTTTGATGTTTGCAGACTTTTTCCTAACTGAGCTCTGCTGCCAGTGCCTTCTGCTCCCCGTCGGCAGCCGGCTGCTTCCCCTCGCTGTTCTTCAGCTCCCTTGCTGGGATGCCCAGAAGCAGTCACCAGCCTGGACTCTGCCCCATGTCTCACCCTGTTGGCAAACTGGGAAATAGCATTGCAGCTGATGTATTTTATTAGGGACCTTTAATTTTTAAAGCAGGCAAAAGGACTCTGTCCTGTAAAGGTGGCTGTGGCCTTTGCATTGCTGGCATCCGGATGGTAAATCCCGCCCATGTTTGTGTGTCTGCTTGCACCGTGTGCTCAGCATCCTCCGAGGGCCTGCAGTTCTGCGTCAGCCAGGCACAGCTGTACATCCCGCAGGCTGGTGCGCTTGAGCATGGGCTTGGACCCTGCTGCCTTGCAATGAACATATAAGCACCCAGTGAAAGGGAGTGAAAATGGAGATGG
>NW_010172290.1:0-3746 GCF_000695765.1 Mesitornis unicolor | reverse complement strand
CTCAATTCCCTCATCCAAGTCATTGATGAACCCTAAAGGCAACACAGGTTTCCAAAATAGTTCTCAAATTCATAAGTCAATGATTTTAAAATCACAGATAATGCGTACCATGTTCAAGATAAGATTGAAATTCAGACATCTCAGTAGATACCTTCTCTTCAACTTCTCAATATTCCTACTCTCCTGAAACAGTAAGACATAGACAAAAAAATTGTCCATTTGTAACAATTTCTGCAGAAGATCTGAATGGATTTTAAAACCATGAATGAAATCTTCCAAGTTTCCTGTGACTTGCTGTGTACATTTCACGGATGGCGGCACTAAGACACACTTTGCCCTATATCCCACAGCAAGTCAATGGGCAGAGCAATGTCTAGCAGTGCCGCATATCACTCTTCCACCTCCACAGCTATACATAACCTTTAGACGATGTTTTGGATCATCTCTGTTTATGTTAACTTTTCTTCAACACTAAATGTGATCATTTTCTCCAGCTTTCTGGAGGGAAGACTTCATTTCCAAGGGGATTTCTCAGAGCTGTATGTCCTCCTATAAAACATGCATAGGTTTCTGAATGCACCAGATCTAAACTGCTCTGAACCAGGGTTGGACTTCGGGTCTGTTTTTCTGCTTATGATAAACTTATTTTAAAGAGCAGGAAAATAAAGCCTGGAAAAAGATAAGCGGAAACATCTGGTTCACATTTTCACAGAATATGCAGCTACTCAATTCTGTTCTTGTGCTTTCTTGTAAACGCCCAGGAACTGGGCTGCTTTCAAAAGCACTTGCTTATATCCCACCAGCACTTGCACCTCCCATCAGGTAGAGAGTTTGGTCTTCTGAGCTGATGAGGAATGAGAGCTACTAGCAAAGGTGGAGAAGTCGTCTCCTTCAAGTCATAATCTGAGCCACTACCTCTTACCAGTATTTAGAGACGTTGTTTTGTCCCTGATTTCCTCACATCCTGATGCAGTTTTGTGAATGTTACAGATTAAGAGTTTTCAAGGCAACATTTGCTGCAGGACAGAAAAGTAAATACATGTAAGGAGACAGTGGTGCAACTGGTAAATTATCTGAGTTTTCAACTAAGCAAGAAAGGAGCTGAACTGATGTTAGCAGTGAAAATTAAGGCAACAGTAGTGAGGAGTATAGTTTAAAAATTAGGATAGTGTTTCCACAGGTGAGATCCCAGGGGCAAGAGAACAACCTTCCCAGGAAGTGGGTAACCAAACAAGCCCTCAGGCTTGAATCTCACAGCATGTGAGCACTTCAGACACTAGAAGGACCTGTACCCAGCAGAAAGTCAGGAAGGAAATAGGCACTGCTGTATGGCTTCTGCAGACTTTCCTTGCATAGCTGTATTACCAGGAAACTCCAAACTGCAAAGGATAAGCAGTGACAGTGACAACATGAATTTACACGTCTGCTTGTACCTGCCTATGCATAAATATTTATTAAGCAATTGTGCCAGTCTAGGAAAAATGCTACAAAATCCTACTTTGTGCTGTGGGCACAACTACTGCTGTCTGTTACTGAGGTGCCTCCTAGAGTACAAATTTAATGAGGAGAGCTCATGCCTCTGAATGCCTTTGGGTACAGATGTAGAACAAGTTATCTCATATAAAAGGTATTCCAGTTTAAGGTGTGATCTTTACAGTGAGACAGCACAGTACCTGCCCATGGACATACTTTTTTACCCCACAGCCAAGAGAGGTAGTTTATTTGACAAATTAGATAGGATAAGTTGTTCCACATGCAACATGGAGAAAGAATGTCCATGTGGGGCCATGGCACCAGACTTGCTGATGCTCTCCACAGGCTAACGCTATAACTTGTTCTGGACTAACTTCTCTGTGTGCTGGTATTCACAGATTCCTGGGGCAGAACTGTTCAGTGTGGGTGATTAGAAGCATATGGAAAAGCTACAGAAGTGGAGAAAAATATAGTGCCCTTACAAACCATGAAGCTATCTCTGAAGAGAGGGGACCAGGGAGTTATATGGGGACAGCACTGAGTGAAACCACTGTTGTCTTGGAAACTCAAAGAGAAAAATTAGCATACAGAAGGATTTTATTTTTCAAAGGCAATCTATGCACACACACACATGCACACACACACACACTATAGCTAGATAGACAGAGAGATAAATAGTCATGCTCCTCTTCTTCTTTGCTGATGACTTTCTTGCCCAAAGCCAGTCAATAGAAGAATTAATTGTGACTGATTTTAAAAGTGAGAATAGGAATGAACCCCTATACTTTCTCTTCAGTATAATGAGAACTGATCTTGTGTTAGCAATTCAGAGAAACAGCTGTTACATATATGGATAAATTAAAGAACATATATGGATGAATTAAAGATAGAGATAACAGCTTAGCGTTTTGGTCCTCCCCAGAGAAAAAAAAAGAATACCCACCTTGGATTCTGAAGATGTGGGCTTAGCTTAAAGGCTCCCTCATACATCATGCTAAAGTTTGAAACAGCCAAGAAGACTCGCTTCCCTCAGGTATCTACGGTCACAGGGATGATGGAACTTAGTGGACATAATGGCAAAAGGGACTTGAAGAAGACTCTGAAGTAACCTTTTTGCACTTTGATGTGATCACAGCCCTTGCCATTAGAGACAAACTTGTTGGTGCCTGAGGCTGGGGGTGGTGACAGTGTGTGGGAACCTAAGCATGAACAAAGTGAGGAACACCACTCATCTTCTTTGGCTGCAGGCAGCTCAAGCTCAGATATCTCCTGTCCTCCTCTTGCACAGTTGAGGTGCATCAATGAGGTGGTATCAGGAAGAAGCTGTGGAGCATTTGGTCTCTCAGCTCAGGTTTTGCTGAGCCAGCCTGCCAGAGACAGGCACTGCAGAGCAAGAAGGAAGAGATATTGTCTAAGGGAGAAGACTGCTATCTTTTCTTGTTCTGTGGTTATTGAACAGGTAAGAAAAATATGATAGACTCTCCTGAGGCAAAATATATGCCCATTTTGTCTCCCCTTGCCAGAATCTCGGGGAAATAGATTTGTAATTTCCCTTTTGCCTTGTTGTGCACTGGTTTGGGAAGGCAGCCAGCAGCACAGATCCAGGCTCTGGCATATGCATGCATTCTAGCATGGGCAATAAACTCCTTTCAGATAGATTTATTTTGCTGCTTCCTGTGCCACCTCTCTTTGCCCATGGCAATGCATTATCACAGCACCCTTTACAACTAGCTCCTTTAATCACTAGCCTATATTTACTAACCCTGTTTCTAATGGCCTGGAGTACATACCCCCATCCTTAATGTTCCCATCTCCCCCATTGTCAGCAAGGAGCCACACTGTGGTTTTAAGTCTGAATTAAGTCTTTTGGTACCCTGCACTGCCCTTTGTGGGGTTTGTATCTGCCTTGGTCTATACCCCACTGATCTGTTAGGAACTGAAAACTCATGTTCTACAGTGATGGTCCACTGCAGCTCCAGTACATGCCAGTCAGCTGTGATCTCCTGTGTGGATCTGCAGGAACCTCTTGTTGTCTTTTTAGAGATACAGCTGTTCTCATACTGCAGTCCTTTCCTGGCTAGCTGGCTGAAACAACTTCCAGCATTACTTTCCCTTCTGCCCTCCGTGCTCCAGGTTGTGATTTATTTTTCTGAGTGCTGTGGGTCTGGGATATGACAGACATGGGCAGTGTGAGATCAGCTAGCCTGTTGTTGGAAGGGTATATTGCATGTTGCAGCCCACTTGGAATCACAGAATCACAGAACGTTAGGGAT
>NW_010172289.1:0-19163 GCF_000695765.1 Mesitornis unicolor | reverse complement strand
CTCCCTGGGGGCTGCCTTTCTACCTGAGGGGCTCAGCCATCACTTTGTCTCCGCCCACGGGGAGTGAGCGCTGACCGCCGCCAGGAGCTCACGTTTCCCTCTTTGGGGATGGTGGGGCTGGGGCACCCTCTCCCTGCACTTTTTGCCTTCGCGCTTGGTTTTTGTTTCCCGCCCGGTTTAGCTGCTTTTGTCACTTCAGCAAGGTCCCCCGGCGTGGTACTCCGTGTAATCCTCCGCTCTGGAGCTCTTCACCTCGGTGAATATAGATAATATCGGTAATATAGGAATTATTTGACTGGAAAAGCTGGAGAGAGAGATGAGTTTTGGAGCACCCTTTGGTCATGTTAATATGAACAGAGGGAGTATTAGAGTGAGCGACTGACTTGCCTTGGGCAGGAATTTTAATGGTGCGGGAGAGCAGAATTTGGAATGTAAATCAGAAAAAAGCAACAGAAATTTGAAAGCAGGTTGATCTTGGGCAAATAGAGACAGTCATTAGGGAATATGACTCCGGTTACACATATTATTAGGATAGGAATATTTGTACTTAACTCAGACATTATATATCGAATGTCTCATTCTTTGTCAGCCCTTCTTGTTATATTAAAAGGACTATACAAAGAATCTCTTGAAGTTAACCTGAAAATTCCCTTTTTCTTTTTGGTTTTTTTTTTGGCAATCAAAGATTTTCTGAAGGCTGATGAACAAAAGTAATTTGCTTTCACACAATAAGTAGTAGGGTTTCATTCTGATTTGATAGAGGATTCATTTAAAATCGAGTTTTCAATGCCTTCTTTCTTAAAATGATACAAGTATATATATTTCCTCCATTCTTATGTTCATGCAATCTAATTAACTGTAAAAGGATTAAGCTTTTCTTAAAAGTTGATAAATGTGAGGTTAATGAGCAGTGGAAGGAGCAATTTGAACCATGCAGCCACACTTCTTGGTTCTAAATTAACTGTAATGATTCAGGAAATGGACTTAGGAATCATTGTGGACAGTGCAATAGAAATCTCTGATCTGTCTCCAAGAGCAGTTAAGAACCAAACAAATTGCTAGAATTTAAATGGAGCAGGAGGGAAAGTAATAATGAAAGTATAATAATGCAGTTCTCTGAGTTGACAGAATGATGTATCTGGCCCTTGTCTCCCTATCCTCCCAAAAGACACTGTACAAAAGTAAAGAGCTCAGAGGTAGATGATGAGAATAATTAGATATAGGAAAGAGAGATGGGAGAGGATGGCACTATTTTCAGAGAAGAATTGATACAGGTATGCACAGTACAGAATGAAAAATTTATTTTAAAAAATATTCGTATGTTGTCCCTCTTTCTAAGGCATCTATACTACATTGCAACCAGGACTGGTGGTGTCCATACTATACATACTTCACATCAGCCTTATCTAGTTCCTAGGTGATAATACCAGCACCAATAAATCTATATTAAAGATTTTTTTTAAGCCAGCCCTCTGGGCACCTTGCTATTTAATGTCTTCACCTTGTTATTTAACGTCTTCCACGTTTGCCTGTGACCTGTCTCCTATCCCTACTGAGGCCGATTGATGCTGGTGAAAATAATGTTCATTGGGAATTCAAATCAACACACATATGCTAGCAGCAGGTGAGCCAACAACACAGACATGCATGCTAGTGCTATGCAGATGACACATAGCTCTAGCTATCCTTCAAAATTTTTGATTGTGTCAGTGCCAGTAAACTGCCCAGTCCTTAGGTGTATTCTCTCCTGGCTCTGAGTCCAGGGGAGGCAGGACAATGTTTGCAGGCAGATGAAATAACTTTGAAGGATTTTCCATGCAGTCATCTGTGGTTAGGGGTACATTCTCATTACGGGCAACTGAGCCCATTTCTAAAGCATGCTCCCTCATTGCTCAGTGTCACTAAACTCTCACAGACAGCGTCTCCAACTGGCTCCAGTTGCCTGGGAGACCCCACTCCACCTCAGCGAGGAGCAGCTGCCCTCCCTTAGGCTTATCTTCCCCACACCTCATCTGGGCTATGGCAACCCACCTTGGCACAAAGCAGCTGAGTCAGCGGCACAAAGTGCCCATCCCTCCAACAACCTGGGTATCTGTGGAATAGGTACCACCACTCTGTGCACTTTTCAGCACTGATTTCCCACAGAGTATCATTCAGGTTCACAGTGGCCATACTTTACCTAATGATGCTCCATGGTATGGACCCAAACCATCTGGAAAATCCAGAATGAATATAATGGTTTATATATCAGGGACAAAATAATTTTATTCCTGAATTACTACAGAGAACTCAGATTTTTCAGGTGTATGAAAATGTGCTATGAATTCCAATAGGCAGTAGGGTCAGCTGCAAAATTCACCCTGTTGCTTCAACTGCAAAGAAAATATCTTCAAAGTTATCTTATTTTAAAGTAAACAGCAGATTATATAATAAAAATGAAATAAATAAATAAATAAATACATAACCTTAAACAATAATCTCATCAAAGCAAAGCATTGCACTTCACACATTTCTCTCCTTGGAGAACAGATGAAGAAGAGAATGAACCACATGTACTTTTGGCCAGTTGGGCCATTTAAAGCACTACTGCCAAAAAACTGGGAGAGCTTGGCTGTGATTCACATTTTTCTATTAAAATCTCATCATGAAAAACTACACTTTCGTGACAGACCTTGGCTCCTCAGTAATAGCACATCACATAATTGCTTGAATCTTTGGGCCTTTTTTATTTCTAAACGAAATTTCTTCAAGCTCACAGTTTTCAGTGAGCATTATGGTTATTTTTCTCAAGAACCTAATTTTCATGAGGGTTTAAAAAAAACCAACAACAAAACTACAAAACCAAAAACCAAAATCATGAAAGTACACAAGGCATATCTTTTACTATCACAGCAAAAAATCTTCAAGTAACCTAGATTGGTGTTCTTTACATGTGGGTAAAGTTATCTGGTATCCTGTGGAGCATTTTATGAGCTTATTTAGATCCTGTTGAACATTGAACATGCAAGGAATACAGATGAGATACTGGTTTACACCTCTACTTTATCAGAATTTATTGAAATTCCGTTAGGCTTTCAAATTACCCATACAGATAGATTTCTTTCAAATAAGCTTTATTTTTTTTAAGTGTCTGTTTAAACCTCAATTGCAATCAGGCTTCAGACAAAATTTCCAGATGGTAGTTTCATTCTAGACAATCTGCTCTCTCAAGTGCCTCTCTCTGTAAAGCCCAATGAGCATCAAGTGCATTTATTATACTCTGATGCAACTCCTAGCACAAGATAAATTTACTTTTCATCTAATAGTTTATCGAATATTTTACATTGTAATAATTGATGCAGCGATTGCAAAATTGCTGTTCAACAGAGGAAAAAAATGCCATTACAGAACTGCACCAAGCACCCTGACAGCATGACGTGAACTCTAATGAATTAGCTGACAAATGAGGACAATAAGTTCTGCTCAAACGTGCTCTCTAAGCAGCAATTCAGCAAATCTGCTTTTCACTGTATTTTTTCCCTTGTAAGGCTAAAGTCCCATGCAAATTAGTTCTCAGCTGGGGTGTCAGGTGAAATGTATTGAAAACAGAAAAAGAGCAGCTTCCAGTCCCCCTTCCAGCTCCGCGTTATGCTCAGCACCTCCTTTCTGTACACTACATCCCTTCCAGCACTCGCCATGCTTTAACACTCACGGGCTATGACATCAAAAGAGGTAGAGGAGATGAAACAAGGACATTTTGACCACAGCACAAACTGAGCTTTGCTCCTCTGAGATGTGGCTCCCTTGGCCTCCCAGGCCAACATTGTACCTGATGAAACCTCCACTACACTGAATCTGCTAAAGACATTTTGAAATTCTCTACCCTAAACATGGTGCAAATACTGCCCACCAAATGCTCTGCAAATCTTACGTTGCCAGATTTTGGCTCAGGAGCAGGATGCAACCTTTATCTCAGCAGAAGATTGCACTTCATTGCAGATAACATGGCACAGGAACCAAGCTACATTAGTTCCCTCACCTCCTTAAGTAAGGTGACACGCTCTGAATATCACCATTGTAATATTTCTAATCTTAAGCATGTTTTTCACAACCGATGCATTTCCTCCACCGTGTCACAGCATTGAGCAGCCTGGCTGGCTGTTGGATGTTTTCTGTGAATTCACGAGAGTCTTCACCAGTCTCAGAGAGTCTTCTCTCCACATAGAAACAGGAAAATTCTCCACCAGACCACCAACCCACAGCTTGTCAGAAACCAAGGTACCACTTCTGAAACATCAGGAAAGGCTAGCAATATGAAACTGGCTTTGGGATGGCATCACTTTTCATTACACTGTCCTCTACATAGCCTGAAGATCTCATGTGACAATGGACATAAAAGCCAATATATTTTGGAGACAGAGATTCCTTTGCTCTTCTGATGGTTGGTAACAGGAAGAACTTCCCCAGTCTCAGTCGTCCTGACTGCTAAGGTCACAGAGATCAGCAAACACCTCAGCAGGATGGTCAGCATGGAAGGAGTTTAGCTCAAAGCTCCTTCCATATTTGTAGCTGCTCCTCAGTTACCATCTGAAAGCTAAATTCCCTCATCATCCCTACTATCTAACCACTGGGGTGCCTGAAAAACTCTCCAGGAATACTTCAGGCACAAAAGCCTGAGGTAGAGAACGTTCGGGTCTGCTCAACCTGTCACAGCACTCGAGAGCCCTCTGCCCAGAGTGTCCCTTGGAGATGACAGTGACTTTCCATCCATCTGAAAGGACTGCCTTTGGGAAAGCAGTTTCAGGAAACTGAACCACAACTGTCACATAGCAGACCTTGCAGGAAAAGTATTGCAATTGGGTGTGATGATAGGTAAATGTGGAAAACAAACAAAGACGACTTATGGTCAGGCCACGGACAACAATTTTACATTGCAGACTTCCACTTGCACAGGAAGCAAATGTACCTCAAAAATGGCCTTTCCCAGAGAGACTGTGACAGAGAGGTCATATACGTGCATGCAAAAGATGTTGTGAAAGATGCCTAAACTTCATCCCGCAGTCCACTTCTGAAGAGGATGGGAGTCCAACATCATACACCTTTATGCAGTTATAAGTCTCTGCTTTCTACCAGCAGCCCACTGGTAGAACAGTCAAACAGACAGCAGCAGGCAGCCAGTGACCTCCACCAGCAGCAAACCAGTGTCTACAGAAGAAAGGGTGTAATTGGAGGAGCTTGAGCAACAAGCCAAGACACAATGAATAACAAAGATGAACAAGGAACCTGTCCCATGAAAAGAAGCATGTGAAAGGCTTGTTGTGTCCCTACAAGTACACTGTGTGAACCTCAATTCTGAGGCTGTACCACATCTCTTGGACACCTGCCTTCTCTGCCTCTCAGGGCATCCATCAGAGCTGCAGTCTGGCTCAGGGAGAGCAGGGCCATGGCAATGAACCTGCAGGAATGGGCCCCGCTCCATCCCTGTCCCCTATGCAGAGGCAGTCTCTCTTCAAGGCAGGTCCAAGCAAAGACATAGCACTGCAGACGATGACAGGAATGGTGCAAGTGATGTAACCTCATGGAAATGCTGTGAGATGTCTCCCAGGACATTTCTCTCTGGGAAATTACAGAGGCACTGTGAGTGTGTAAAAGAGATGCAGTCTGTGTTCCAGCCTGGGATGTGCTCAAGAATCCCTACATCAGGAACAGAGGATAATACCTAAATCTTCTTAATGGCATGGGACCCGGCTGCTTGATTCATCACCTCCCTCTTATGTTCTGTCCCAGAATCTGAGTTCAGAGGAATGATTTGCTTCTGCTGCTGATGTTGCATGAGACTTGTTAGTGTACGTTTCCAGAGGGGATCTTTGCTCAAGCAACCTATTCCTCATGTGATACTCCGATGTCTTCACTTGTCAGAAAGACTGTTAACTGCAAGTATGCATGACTTTTATGGAGTATCTTATAATTCATTTTAGAAGTTACTTCTGTTTGTGTGTCATTTATATGCCTACTGAAAACACAGCATTTAGTTATCAGTTGTCCTGGAGATAGCTGTTTTGTAAAACAAAAAAACAAATACATTCCAGAAACACTTTACTCTTTTTCCTTTACTTATTTTGCTTTTATATATACATACATACATACATACATACATATATAAAACCAATAATTCTGTCATGTTAAGATCATAATGGATGAGTTCACGAGTTCATCTTTTTTTTTCGAATAGTCTTCTTGGTTTTGAATTATCTAACAATTTTCATACAGTGAAAAAGACAAAGCCAAGGGGCATTTTGGCACTGCTGCATATATATAGCTTTTACCCTGAATTCGTGCTTGCCACTGAAATGCTCTATCTTTGTAGAAATGATGTGAGCACTTTACTTTTTTGATGTAGTATATGGTCTAATGTATCAAATGAATACCAGGTGGCATTATAATAACAGCACATCAGCAGAGTTAGCTGTTTCTGTAATCAGGTCTTGCATCACTACACCAAAAAGCAATCAGAATGCTGCTTGAAAGATGGCACTAGAGGAAGAAAGAAAAATTCCTGAAGTGTGTTTAACAAGAATTCACAGGATTAAAGTAAACCAAAATATATTGATATCATCTGTTACATAATACAAGGTAAAAGGTCTAGCCTCACATTAGCATGTAGCCTCTTGAAATGAATCCTATAGCATATGAGGAATAATCTGGCAGATGTACACCTACTTTATATATGTATACTTTTAGCCTCCAATTAATATTAGCTCCATTAAAGTAGCTTACACTTCTCTCTTTTCTGCCTCAATCATCTGAACTGGTTCAAGAACCAATTTGTCTGCAGAATGGTGTTAGCACATGACCATGTACTACTAAGAATGATATTTCAGTTTTTGCTTAACAGCTAAATAGCAAGGAGAAAAAGTGAAAATATCTTTCAAGTCTGCTCTGTATTTTTCACCAAAAGTAGTAATTTTTTTGCAGTCTAGGGACAAAAGTTAGGAGTGCAAGCACACAAGATTTTCTACATAACATTTACTGGTAAATGAAATCCATTTGCCTGCTGGAAAGAAGTCTCTATCCTACTAATTAGGTAATAGGAGCTTCACCAGGTCTGGAGACAACAGGGTCACAGGTCTATCCAAAAGGACAAAGGATGGTATCTGTAGAGAATATAATCTCTATCCTCCAAAAACAGAGGGAAGATGTTAGAAGTCTCTTATTGATGCATTCCAACTCCTGGTCTAGCCTGGATCAGTTCAGGCTCACTGCTGACACTCAGTGTTGTCCCTCTCCCTCCACCATGGACAATTCACTTGCTATTTTCTTTTTTTCCTTAGTGCCTACAGCATGACACGGCACCAAATCCATCTTTCCCCCTTCTTCTCCTCCTTCTGCATTAGCCATTTTGCATATTGTGTTTTCCCTGACTCTTGTTTTCAAGGAGAAAAACTAACTCAGGCTATGTACAAATAACTCCAGAAGTAAATGCACAACTGAAATAAATTATATTGAGAACCAGAGATCTATCAGCTGATCACTTGCTCCCATCATCTCATTACTTCAGAGAAATGAGCAAGGAGAAAAATATATGGGCAAAGCTGAATGATTCATGCAGGCATAATTCCCAGGGCAACAATGTCTTTGGAGGATTGTAGCCTTCCAGCTGAAACACACCCGGAATTGCAGGGACCTCAGCAGAGGTGAAAGCCTTTTCTCTCTCCAGCAGTCTTTTTTTCCCTCCTCCTGTCACCAATTTGACTGGCTTGGGCTGGGAGCCATGGTAGCACTGGCAGCTCGTCCTGGCTGTGCACTTCAGCTATGAGATGTGTGGGAAGGCGATTACTGAGCTATAATCCACTGCTCAGGCTCCAGCAGGATGATGCTGGAATTGGTTGCTCTCCAGCCAGTCCTCCATCCAACACCATTGTTAACACCAAAATCCTGCAATTCTTTGTGTTGGCTGCACATGAAATTTCTGCTCTCGCTGCCTATGTGGGTGGTTATAATGTCTCAGGTTCATTTCCTCCACAGTATTTTCATGTGCTGGCCAGATTTGACCATTACTGCTCATGTTACCCCTTTAAACAGAACCCCCAGTGCACTGTTTTGTCTCTTTTTCCATTAAAGTCATGTCTGGAGGTGTTCTTGGACCATTACTTGCCTTTAGCAAAGGAAGATGGAATGAAATGGCTGTGAAAGCAAGCTACTAGCAGCTCATGCTCCGAGCGCCACTGAAACCACCTTTCAGCTGGTTTTACATTTACCAGGCTTGAGCAAAGATGCTGTGACTAATTTTTAATACATGTAAATTAGCATATTGGAGTGACTGGAAACTAACATTTGGAATATGCCTGCCAAAGAAATCGTTACAAACACTGAGCTTATAATGAGTGCTCTAAGCTACAATTGCTACATACTTTTTATTTTTCAATGCAAATGGCTCTGGTCAGATTTAAGATACAGCACCATCTTATGGATATTTCTGTATAGATTAATAAGCGCTACTGTTTCTCTGCTGGCAGAAATGTTTATTTGCCAACAAAACATAGCAAGGCAAAGTTATTAATCACTGTGCAATTTCTATATATGTGAAAAGTCAGAATGAGCTCTGGGAATGAGAAAGGACATTGTTCTGACACCCTCCCTTTGGCACATTTTCCATTCAACTACCAAGTCTATGATCAGGATGCTGAGTATTCCCAGTATTCTAGTATCACGGCTTACAGTGAGTACTAAAATTTCATGTAGGAGATCTCAAATCACTTGAGCTTAATTTCTTAATTATGATATCAAAAAATACTTTAAAATCTAATTTTATTTGTCTCTTGGTTTCTGGGCCATTAAGATAAAGTAGGGTCATATTTTCAAGATTTTCTCTGCAATTCAAAATAATTATGACTATCTTTTTCATTTTTCTTTACATGGCAATTGAAGTTCATTCCTAATTTGGTGATTCCAGAAGATCAAGAAAATAAAAACCAAACCAACATTCAAATAGCAAGGACTGGCAATCCTGTTTTCCAGTTTAACTCCCAACTATTTAAGGGATGCTATAATTAAATGAGGTGCAAATGTTCAGTCTCATTTCATGCATTTTTAGTCATAAATGTCATAAAGAAGCATTTCTGTATGTAAAAGCCAGACCCTACTTTTTTCCTTCCTACAACATCACACAAATTAAACTAATTCAATTTTTTTTTGCAATTTCTCACCTGGCAAGTGAAGCATTAGCTGGGATTAATGCTTTGTTTGTTAAAGTATTATATAAAGCATGGGAGACCATTGAATGCCCCAACTCACCAACAGTGACCATGTACCCAAACCCAGACTCCCTTTACTAATGCAGATCTGATTACATGGCAAAGTCATATTATCCCTTACAAAAGAAGATGTGTCTTTGGGAGCCCATGCAAGTATGTATTTAACTTTAAATCTAGGTTTTAGTCTCATTTAACTCAACAGCTTCAAAGTTTTGTGGGTATTTTCTTGAGATGGTTTAAGTTTACATGTAAAATGAAGTACCTTCCTGAATGGTGGAAAAAACTTATGTAGGATGTATGTCTGTGTGTGTATCATACACAAATATTTTAGATTACATTATTGTTATTAATTATGTTTCATCATCAATACATTAAAATTACATCTAAAATGCAATCTAATATTGTGGTGATTCAGTAACAATGCAGTACTTGCAGTGAAATCCTGGGAGCTTTGAAACATTAATTGATTTCTAGAATGACCTCTGTCCAGGATTTTGTTTCTCTAGGAAGCATAGGCTCCAAAAATCCCACTTAGACTGTATCCTTGAAGCCTTACCAAAATGTCACCACTGAAGAGCATATAAGGAAAAAGGTTTTCTTTGTCTTAGGCCATTAAGAGAATGTTGATAGCTTCTCCCACACCGACCTATTCCAGGCCACTTACAGCTTTGAGATTTACAATAAACATCTTAAACCCCACTGGAAACCAGTGGACAGCCAGTGCACTATCCTGATCACAGACAACAGCGTTGAGGCTTCACATCGGAACAATAGGATCACACTTTCAGCAGGTGATCAGGCCAGTGGTGCTGGAGATCAAAAACCCAGTTGCAAAACCTAGCAACAAATGGAAGGTGAATTTCGCATAACTTCTGCCATTTCACTTTGCTAACTTTCTGTTTAACAGTAAACTCACGCCATGATTCAGCAACCATCCCCAAAGGCTGTAATCCAAAGCATTGATTGCAAGATGCAGGACAGCAAAAAGAAATTGTATTTGTATTTGTTGTTTGCCTCTGGAATTAGTCTAACTCAAACATTTAAACAAGTACAATATGAAGAAAATGTGTCATCTTCTGCTTGCATTATCTATTGTTAAGTCAGAGATATTTCAATAAACTTGTACCGAAGCACTTGTTTTAATCTAGGACTCTACTCTCTTCAAATTAGTTTCTGAAAGCAAAAGAATTCAATTAAAACAGGTGAACTAATTAAAAAGTATATTTGGTAAATTACCACTTTAGTTAAAATATCCATTATATGTACAAAAAAGATGCAAAAAGATGAAAACAAAATACCTTTGCTCATACATATGCCCTTACTTTAGAGGCAAATGCAAGAATTATTTATCTGGTAAATATTTCCAACTCTCCTTTGAGCTTACTACCAGACAGAAAGTTGGTAATTCCAGAAAAGTCACACCAGAGCTTCATTTAAGATTTAAATCAAAATCTTACCTGTTTTGAGTGATAAGAAGAGTGAATTTATGACATCCTTCCCGACAGAGTCACCAGGACTCTGTGACAGTAGCTTCAGTAGTGACAGTAGAAAGATAACAAAATGCTGAAGAACCAATGAGACACTATAAAAAGATGCATACAATCAAATACAGTAGTTCTTAGCCCAAGTTCTTAGGAATCCAGGATCACAAATCATAATGCCTTTAAAATCACTAGATCTGAAAAAAAGCCAGACCCATGTCGCACTCTTTTAAACCGCCTCCTTTTTGACAAGCCACTAGAGCGCAGCCACTTCAACTTCCCTCCATGAGCAGAAGGGCAGGAGGTTTTAGGTGGCTGCGAGTGGAATACGAAAGCTGAATTCTCACTCACTATACTAACTGCAGTTGATGAAGTTAAAGATAACATACCCAGATATTGTTAAGATTGTGGCAAATTGCATGAATAATCCAATAATGCAACTTCATGTCATAATCAAAAATTCCTGGGAAAAGGGAATTGTTGGGTCACCTGTGAAGAACAAACTGAACAGTCCCAGAACAGCACTGAAACTGTACAGAAACAACAGCATTGAAATCAGACCTTCGGCTAACCCAAGGCACCATGTCAGAAGACCAAGAGGCTGAGAGCAGCAGAAGGCAGAAAATTTTCATGTGGTGATAAGTAAAGAGTGCAACGTCACTTCCATTCACATGGTTTAAATTACTGGGCTGGTTCAAAATAAAATCTAAAGAAATACTGGATTCAAGTCTAGCCATGGAATAGTAATTAAAAAATGGGTGATTAAAAAATGGTTCTAGCTTACTAGGTCTAAAATTATCCCCCTGCAGAAAGGCTGTAAGAAGGTCTTCTAAATGACAAATCCAGAGACTAACAAGACTTCTCTTATCTCTGGTTTAAAATGATTATATTTTGACATATTGAACTAGCAACTTCACTCAAGTTCAAATTCAGGGCAGAGTTTAGGAGTCTGCTGAAAACAAACAGAGAAAAGCCCACTGAAGAGAAAAAAGGGGCTATTTATGTCTTCTGTAAACTTTGAATCAAGCCCTAACTTATCAGGATTTACATTCAGACCATGGACAGTTGGGTACGATGAGAAAGCTTTTCAAAGAGGCACAATCACAGGGACAAGCTTTCTGCTCTTTCCGGAGCACAGCCCTTGGGTGTCCTCGGTACCGCTGCCTCTATCTGTCTGTATTCTCTGCAACATTTTTCTGCACAATAAAGTACATAAGCTGTTTGCAAAGAATTCTTCCAGAAAAAAACATATCAAATTCAAGCTCATACATCAGCATCTGAGCAGATTTTGACTGTCCGAGTACTGTCAAATGCAGATTTCAACCGTGGCAGCAGGCGTTCTTTTTGTTTTGACCATATGCTCTAAAAGGTCTGCCAATGTGTTCAAACACTCCCTTCATCATGAAACAGAAAATTACCATATATCACTCCATAAGGGTTTGAACCAAGCTGGTTTCCTTACAATCAGTGGGAAGACGTGGTCATAACCACAAGCTTCTCTTGTTGCCATTTCAAACTCTTGAAGAAATTTCTGTACACTTTCATCATCCTTGCAGAATGGTTTGATTAAACAGTTAACCTTGTTTTGCATCTAGGAATATTTCCTTTATATGAATCATTTAGCATATGAGTTAATGACCCACTGTAGCATTTATTTCATTATCTGGAATTTGACAAAACAAATGTTGACTCTGGCTGTTTCTCTAGACATTAGGGCACCAATGCTTAAAGTTAATCTGTTTTCTTCTCCAGAAGGTTGATTCTCCACTCATCATTCAGTGCAGTGCAGAAGAGGGCCATGCTAAATGACATTTCATTTCCATACTGAATGGAATGGAAGATATGAAAAGGACATTGTCAATCCACCTGAACTCCAACATACACCTCAAAGGCAGGCAAATTCATTGTAGGTGACTGGACTGAGACGGAAGGCCAGAGTTTAGAACAAACAAGAAGGATCTCCTTGAACTCTGCAAGCAGTCAGCCATCACGCTATCACTTACAGGCTCAGTTCCTTCAAACAGTCCACAGAAACTGTATTTTTAATTAATTACTTATTTACACAGCTAGGAATCTGAGCTAACACACAAAACAAAATCAACTGCATAATAATGACCTCAAAATATTTTTTAAGTATCCAGTATGCAAAACTGAAGACTTGCATGGTGAGAAAAGGAAAAACCGCGAAGGCTGAGCCCCTCCTGCATTCCTGTTCTCACTCTCCCCACCTCACCCCTACTCCTCTCATGATCACAGAACAATTCTCACCAGCAATAGCACTCCACAAAATCCCTGCCTTGACTGGAGTGTGGCTCCAAATTTCTCAGACAAGAGGAATGACATAGGTGGCTGCTCAGCTCATAGTGTTAAAAAAAAAGGCAGCTCTGCCATTGGAAGAATTAAAAGGACAGTCATATGTTCAGCATGATGTGGTAAGGCTGGAATGACTTTGAGAGTGTCACTTTAAGAAAAGTGTACTTCAACTGGGAAGAAACAGGGATAATCAGAATTTGCACCCATCGCCTACGCAAAAAGACTGAGGGATAATGTAGCCCGCAGAAAGCTGAGCAGACCACAGAGAATTCCTTTTCATGTAAAAGCCTTTTATAAATAGGAAGGAAATAAACTGTTTTCCATGTTCTCTGCAGACATATGAGAGTAACAGGTTTAAAGTGCTCAGGGGCATGGTGTAGATTCTAGTGGCTCTGAGCTCATTGCCGGAAAGAGGCAGAAAACTCCCTCTCCTGCTCCTGAAAACTCCTTCTCCTGCTTTTCCTCCTGGCATCTCCCAGTCACTGTCCCCTCTTGTTCCTGTTCTGTCCTCTGTGGTCCTGGAACCAAGCTCCAAGGCAATGCTGAAGGAAGAAGAAGGAGCCACTTGGTCTCTTCTACTCCAGCCCAAAAAGAGCCATGAGTCCCTCACAGGAGCACACTTGGCAGAAGCTCCTAGGAGATGGATGGGGCCTGGTTCTATGCATGTCTGATCTCTGTTTTCTGCCCTGAAAACCCGCCTTGTTCTTCTTTTTCAACACCCTGCCATCAAGTGGATAATCAGGTCAAGTCCCCTTTGCAAGTGCCTTTATTCTTCACCATAAAAAGATGGACATGAAGTTATTAAGAATAAGGTTAGCTAAGCATCAGTCACGAATGAGGTGTAGTGGATCTTATTTGGGAGCAGAAGTACAATCCCAATAACTTCTTAAGAGCCTTTCCAAGTCTACTTTCTATTATTGTTTATAGACCTGAACAGGGCTTAAGCAAGTACATTCCTCTGGAGACATGACAGGATCCACTGGAACTCACCAGCAATGTCTGGTGGTGTCACACGTGCAGCACCTGTATCATCCCAAAAGAGATACCACCTTCCACTGTGTTACTCAGAAGACTCCACACAGCTCTCATTAGCAAGCTTTGTGTCATTTGGGCTTGCTGAGAAACCAAGTATTTTAGAAAACAGTGGCAATCCCTAGTAAAAAGAATGCTATCTGTGTGTTAATGATAACAACCACATGAAAGTATTAATGTATTATGCCTAAACAACAGCTGCTTTATGGCTCTGTACATTTCTTGATCCTGCTAATTCAGATGTTAACTAACCTTTCACGAGACTAATTTTTAGATTTCCATTTGCATTATTAAGCTAACAGGACAATAGACCCTGTGGTATATATGGTCCTAACAACCTTGGCCAATATAGATAGGTTGCAGGGTAAAGAGGTTTCTTGTGGATAGAAACATTCCTTTAAGAAAAATGGATTTGGATATTACTCTAGTACCTTAAGAGAGATAATTCCACTTTTTTTAGCCCCACACTGAAAAATCATATTGCCTTAGTTACTTGAGCTTGAGGTGTGGAGAATACTACATTTCAGACACAAGGCTACCCTGAATCAAATTAATTCAAAATTTTCTATTTTTTGTAACAGTTTTTAGTACTAAGTGGTGATGTGACATAAATTTTAATCTGGCCTCTTAGAAATAACCTGCTCATTACACTGATGCTGCACAGCTTGTGAGTAATGCAGTGCCTTCAAAATGTCAGAGCAAGACATATGATTAGCATTTTCTCACATCTTTCTGTACATTTACATACATATGTATGAACCAAACCTGAACTACAAACCTGGAAACTACACATGGAAATACCTTGATCCAACTTAGTTTTTTTCTTTACATGGATCAGCTATGGCCATCATTTACCCTGGTTAGCTGCCCCTGGGGACTCACCTGAGGAGAGGATGGGAATTTCTCTTAAGGGCTAGAAAAGCCAGTTAGGAATCAAGAGGTTCCTGAGACCTTGCTCATGAGCACTGGCATCCAGTCCTGGGGTGCCAAAAGGAAATATCAGGACATAAAGGCAATTTTGCTTAATGGTTACTCTTAGGGACTCAAATCAAATGGAACAGATTGGTAGGAATGCTTTCCCAAGCCCTGTAATTCTGACCTAAATCAGTGGAGCAAAGGTGTTTGATTTATGTAGGTGGAGAAGAATATATTCCATCATTGCTTGCCAATGCAAGAGGTTGTGGTGGACAAGAAAGACTTTGCAGAAGAGCAGCAGCGTGATGATGGCTGCAAGAATGCAGCAAAAAATGTGGTGCCACATCCTCTCCACTTTCTAAGCCTGTGAAGGCTCTGCCACTTGCTTTTGTGGTTGAGAGGACCGAATAAAACAAGTTCAACAAAGCACCCTAGAAACATCACTGTCATGACTGGCTTTCACTATGACCTGCTTACAAATAACACAAGGTGATACTCTTGATTAATCACATGATTTGGTAATCTAAAGCATTAGGGAAAAATATTACAAGAAGTGTATAAACCGACAATGTCCTGCATGAAGCTAAAACTCATTACTGTGAACTACTAAGCCTCAAAATAATAATGAATTTTATGACCAAAAGACAGTTTATAACTGAATTACAAGGCACTGATTCTATAATAGAAAATCTTTACTAAGCATAACTATCTCTTATACACCTTAATGTCAGTCACATATTTTCCCAAATAAAGGATCTGAAAACATGGCTAAAATTTTTATCTGCATCTTGAAATAAAAATCTTAGATCAGTTCAAAACTGACTTTTTCATCATTAACTATTTTTACTACTTCTTTTATCCTCTAAATACAAAGCTTTAGTCACTAAATCCTCATTTCACTGTCATATAAAAAAGAACAGTCCTGTTCTCAACACCATTTTGTTAAAATAAATATGCTTTACAAACTACATTAGGCAAAATATAAGCTGTAGTCAGAAAAAAAAATGCACTTGAATGATTGCAACTGTAAATAAACCTGCGCTGAGGTTGGACGAAGTAAAGAGAAAGTACAAATAACACAGATTTTGTTGGATTGTCTTAATAAGGACTAAAGCATGAATTTTCATTGTTGTGGTTGGATATTATAAGCATATGGATATCTGAATACGAACACTCTACATTGATATTTGTGAACTTAACTGGTTGAGCAGCATTTGAACACAAGCATCTGAGAAATTCAAGGACAAGTTCTGGCTGATTCTTACAAGACTGATGTCACCAATATCTGACGGTAGCATTATCAGTAAAGTAGACAAAGAGGATTCAGGAAGCGTGGCTTCAGTGCTCTGCAAAAATATTTAAAATATAAAATAGGATAATATACATCTAAATGCACCACACAAAAAACAGCACCAAGAACCAAAAGAGATCAGAACCAAAAACTCAGGTAATGTTAGATGAGAGTAATTTTACAGAATGGAAAGTGAGAAAGGATGAGGTCTGAAAGCAAAGTACAGGACTTCTGTTGCCTTGCTAGAGGTCCTTTGCATGCACTTCTAGGGAAGACATTTTAAATAGGTGTTTTAAGTGATGGAAAACAGCGAATAGCACTCCTGTCTGCAGTAAAGGTAAGATAAAAGAACTACAGGCCACTCAGCCTCACCTTGATCCCAGCGAAGGTGATGGAGCAAATAATCCTGGAAACTTACTTCCAAACATATTCCAAGCAAGAAAGTGACTAGGAGTAGTCAGCATGGATCTACAGAGTGGAAATCATGCCTGACTGACCTGATGGGCTTCCATGACCAAATGACTAGCTTGGGGGTTAAGGAGAGACGGGTGTATGTCATTTATCTTGACTTCATACAGGCTTTCAACATTGCCTCAGAAGGACCTTGACAGGCTGGAGAAAATGGCAAACTCGAATGACAAGAAGTTCAACAGAGGAAACTGCAAAGTCCTGTGCCTGAGGATGAAAACCCCCATGCACCAGTGCAGGCTAGGGGCTGACTGTCTAGTTTTGCAGAAAGATTTAAGTCCTGGTGGACACCAAGCTGGATATGAGCCAGCAGTGCACTCTTGCAGCAATGAAGGCCAACAGCTTCCTGGGCTGCATTAGGATGAAGGTCACCAGCAGGTCCAGGGTGTGATCCTTTCCCTCTCCTCAGCATTTGGGAGACCACATCTGGAGTGCTGGGTCCAGTCCTGGGCTCTGCAGTAGAAGTGGACATGGACATGCTGGAGCAAGTGAAAGGTCAGGGAGGAGCATGTGAGCTATGTGGAGAGGCTGAGAGAGCTGGGATTGCTCAACCTGGAGAAGAGAAGGCTGGAGGAATCTTATCATAATACATAATTAATTCCATTTAAACACACAAAAAAGCTTTTTTACGTGAGAGTGGTCAAACACTGGCATGGGTTTCCTAGAGAGGTTGTGGAGTCTCCATCCTTGCAAATATTTGAAACCTGACTGGACTCAGCCCTGGGCAACCTGCTCGAGGTGATTCTGCTCTCAGAGTTGGACTAAATGATCTCAGGAGGTCCCTGCCCATCTCAAAAATTGCAGACAATTCTGTTGTGAAGCACAAAGGAAACAAAAAGAAATCTTCCCTCCAAAAAGCTGCAGACAGCTAGTGGTGCAAACAAAGTATTTTTTATAAAGAACAGTCAAGTAATCTTACGTACTATAACATGATCATCCTGGTCTTGAAGCAGCAGTAGTGGTGAGATGACACTGCTGGACTGAGCCATTACATTTAAAAATGTTTGGGACCTTTTTGTTTTAAAGTTTTAGAAAGTTCATATCCCAATTAAGCGGCAATTTTTTCAGTGTTACTTTTTTTTATTTACCATTAGAATGAGAACAAATTATTGCAAAAGGCACCGACAAATCTGAGTGCACGTTGTATTCCTTTTAGTGAAAGATAGTTTACAGTAACCAGTTCCATATTTTTTAAAGGAACTACCTCTGACCTACTACAGGGCTAGCACTATTTGTAATTACAGACTGGGAACACAAGCACTGACATGTGACTGGTGATGGTGGTACCTGTGAAAACTAGCCTTAGCAATTCCTGGACTAAGAAAATGTGACCAGACATGTTCAATGGGTTGACATTCATACTTTTCCCTAACTGCCTTTCTGCTTTTCACAAATTTTTGCCTACTATTATCAGTTAATGCTAAGGACACAAACCAACCATATAACTAATCCACCTATTTTTATATGACTTCTACACTTAGCACCCAAACTTCAGAGAAAGCCTGGGTATTTGTCAGCATGGCTCTCCCTTTAGTGCTCCACCTCCTTCCTTTGGTAGAGATCCAGAGGCAGAACCGAGACTCCTGATGCCTCACACTGCCATCTAGCTAATGGCTGCTGCCCACAGCAGGAGCAATGTCACCTTCTGAAACCTGCTTCACTCAGGAGATAGCTGCCAGCTTTAAAAATCCTTTCCTAAATCTGCTACTGGAGGACTAAGCACTTAAAAATATTGATAATGGACTAGGGCAGCTTATAGAGTGGGGACTGGATAGGCCTCCTGAGTTTTTTGAGTTTCCATGCAGTGGTTTGAAAACTTGCTGCTGCAAATGAGCAGAGGCTTGGAGCTGTGCAGGCAGAGCCTCAGTTGCCGTTGTTTTAAAGCAGCACACAAGGACATTGCCTTTCTGTAGGCCACTTCATCTCTCCAGCCTTTTTCCTCCTGATCCTTCCCTGTTCAGTAGTTTCCACACCCTCCTTGGTATAAGCACCACCATACGTTAGTGTGTAGGAAGGAAGAGGACTTGTTGATCCACGTGAAATCTGATGTGCCTTCCCTTGCCAGGGCCATCTTTCCGCAGGACACTAATCGGACTTGAGAAATTTAGCTTTCACAGGGTGAAGCCTTTTTAATTTCATTTTAGAGAATGATGTAGGTAGGCTTTCATACATTTCTCACAGCCCTAACTGTGAAGATAACCATTGGGAACGTGAACCTGGCTGGACCGCAGATAGCCTGGAACGATTTCAGAGATATGTGAACTCTTTGTGGCAGCGGGCTCCCAACAAAGGTACCCTGCAAGAGCAACGCACGCTTCAGCATCAGCTCACTCCCCATCTCATACAAGCATGGTTGCAGTCGCTTCTTTTTCTGGGGGTATTTGAAATGCCTCTCGTATCCCCCTACACTACGTGGCAGACAAGCCAGGG
>NW_010172288.1:0-2041 GCF_000695765.1 Mesitornis unicolor | reverse complement strand
GGGATAAAAACCGAGAGATCATGAGGGTCTTGAACCTCTTCTTCCATCTTGGAGCCCTTCCATTTCAGACCCTTCCATCCCAGACCCTTCCATCCGTCTTGATCCTGCAGAAGTTGAGGCCTGAGCAGAACCCTGCTGGTTCATCTGCTGCTGCTCCCGATTTGTGTGTTCTGCATCCTGCTCCCACTGCAGCTGAGTTTGGTCTGGGACTTTCCCAGTGCCCAGCTCCGCAGAGCCTCTGGTGACGTATTTGTCATTGAGGGGAGGGTGGGGGAAGGATTTTATATTGGTTTTGTATATATTTGTACATATTTGTATGTATTTCATTATTTTTTCAACTTACGTTGTTATCCTCTAGCATTAATATTATTGTTTCATTAAATCTGTTAGTTTATTTTCCAACCCGTAAAGTCTCTCTCCCTTCTTCTCTTTTCTCTTCCCTTCTGGGGAGGGGAGAGGGGTTCATAGAGAGCATCTGCCCAGGATTTAGTGGCCAGCCGAGCCCTAAACCACGACAGATTTATTGGCGCCAAACGTGGGGCACGAGCCCACAACCCTGAGATTAAAAGTCTTGTGCTCTACCAACTGAGCTAGCTGGGCAAAAAAAAGCCTTTTTCTTATGTCTCCATAAGAAAAGTATCAAGAGGCATTCAGTGGGATCGAAGAAAGGCATTGAGAAGCATTAGAAAGCCCTTTTCTCATGCCAGCTCTCATAGCCCTGGTACTGACTGCCACAGAGCTGCTTGAGTGGTACCATGGTCTCAAAAGGACGGGTGTTTTAATAGTTATAGTTATGAAAACTAATCAAGAACTTTGAGACAAGCTGCCTTAATTCAATAAACAAACCAGCCTACGGTTACTAGGGGTTAGGGGCGCATTTCCTCAGTCATCTACCTTCAGGTTTCCTGCAGCATTTTTTGGTACTGTCAGAAGTGGTTTCAGAGGGTTGGAGGCAGGAGGTGTTCAAACTGCTGCGTGAGAAGCTCCCTCTACTGAGAAAACCGAAGTAGTATATTCGGTTCCTGGAAGGAAAAGCTGGTTGGAGCACATAGGCTGCAGTGGGGTTTTCTGTGGGACACCGGCAGGTTGACGTGCGTTATCCTGGGTATGGGCTGAATGAATCTGGAGTGCCTTTGTACACCCTGTAATTGAAGGAAAATGTTGAATTTCAGCTTGCAGGAAAAAATACAGGGGATGATCAGCTATTTTATAGACTGGTGATAGCAGAACAAATGGCAGAATATTCCAGGGGGATGACACGTCCTTCCATATTACTTCTGAAAAAAGAGTTGTTACTTTGTGGTACAGCAAGATCAAAAGCCAGCCTGTCCTGGGGAACGCTCTGTGCCTTTCTCAGGCAAAGCAGGGGAGCAGAAGCACGTACACCACCTCGCTCCCGACAGCCATGTGTTGGGATGGGGGTAAATTTCCAAGGAACATAGGGAAGGGCAGCCAAACACTGCTAAATCTTTCTGATAGTGTGAACCTAAATGGAAACGAGATGGTGTGACGGTCCTAGCTGTCTGAAGAGCTGGAGCAGCTCCACGTGAGATTTCTCCACCTGGAGGCATATTTGTGAGGTCCAGGAGATACCAAAAGAGAGCAGAGACATTTCTACTGATGTTTGATTCATTGAACCTGCACACTGTACCTTAGAAAACATTTATTTTAAGGGCATATGAGAAGAATGTCATTTATCTTATGTTGCTCAATAACCCGGCTTCCAGATGGTGTTTTTTGAAAGGTCTTTATCAATAGAATATCCTTTATCCAGGACCCACTTCTCAGGTTTCCCAAATATTTCACATGAGGGAGTAGAGACGCATGGCGACTTGAGGAGGAGGAAGGCGGAGGGTTTGGTACAACAGCTGTAGCTGTGGTGGCTCTTGCAAAACCAACCAAAAAGGGACAACAGGGTTGCACTTACTTTATAAAATGCCAAGTAGGTCCTTAGCCAAGAATCTTCAGGATGATCAGACTCGTTTAGGTGTAGGTGGTTAGGTACTGGCCATGTCACGTGGCTCCACTCTTCCAGCAGTGA